>NC_142775.1:5233379-5405879 GCF_988280905.1 Pimephales promelas
TGTCGTTTTTTTTTTCTGGTCGAAATTTTGAGTTTCGATATCTCAGCACTGGAAGGGTCTAGAGCCTCCATTGTTGCACTCAGGTCTATGTCTCATGGCCCTCTATCAGAATCCAGAGTTTTGAGAAGATTGGGGATACTTAATTTTTCGCCCCCCAAAAAAAACGTAAGGGGTAACACTGTCGTTTTTTTTTTCGGGTCGAAATTTTGAGTTTCGATATCTCAGCACTGGAAGGGTCTAGAGCCCCCATTGTTGCACTCAGGTCTATGTCTCATGGCCCTCTATCAGAATCTAGAGTTTTGAGAAGATTGGGGATACTTAATTTTTCGCCCCCCCAAAAAAAAACGTAAGGGGTAACACTGTCGTTTTTTTTTCTGGTCGAAATTTTGAGTTTCGATATCTCAGCTCTGGAAGGGTCTAGAGCCTCCATTGTTGCACTCAGGTCTAAGTCTCATGGCCCTCTATCAGAATCCAGAGTTTTGAGAAGATTGGGGATACTTAATTTTTCGCCCCCCAAAAAAAAACGTAAGGGGTAACACTGTCGTTTTTTTTTTCGGGTCAAATTTTTGAGTTTCGATATCTCAGCTCTGGAAGGGTCTAGAGCCTCCATTTTTGCACTCAGGTCTAAGGCTCATGGCCCTCTATCAGAATCCAGAGTTTTGAGAAGATTGGGGATACTTAATTTTTCGCCCAAAAAAAAAAAAAACGTAAGGGGTAACACTGTCGTTTTTTTTTCGGGTCGAAATTTTGAGTTTCGATATCTCAGCACTGGAAGGGTCTAGAGCCTCCATTGTTGCACTCAGGTCTATGTCTCATGGCCCTCTATCAGAATCCAGAGTTTTGAGAAGATTGGGGATACTTAATTTTTCGCCCCCCAAAAAAAACGTAAGGGGTAACACTGTCGTTTTTTTTTCTGGTCGAAATTTTGAGTTTCAATATCTCAGCTCTGGAAGGGTCTAGAGCCTCCATTGTTGCACTCAGGTCTAAGTCTCATGGCCCTCTATCAGAATCCAGAGTTTCGAGAAGATTGGGGATACTTAATTTTTCGCCCAAAAAAAAAAAACGTAAGGGGTAACACTGTCGTTTTTTTTTCGGGTCGAAATTTTGAGTTTCGATATCTCAGCACTGGAAGGGTCTAGAGCCCCCATTGTTGCACTCAGGTCTATGTCTCATGGCCCTCTATCAGAATCTAGAGTTTTGAGAAGATTGGGGATACTTAATTTTTCGCCCCCCCAAAAAAAAACGTAAGGGGTAACACTGTCGTTTTTTTTTCTGGTCGAAATTTTGAGTTTCGATATCTCAGCTCTGGAAGGGTCTAGAGCCTCCATTGTTGCACTCAGGTCTAAGTCTCATGGCCCTCTATCAGAATCCAGAGTTTTGAGAAGATTGGGGATACTTAATTTTTCGCCCCCCAAAAAAAAACGTAAGGGGTAACACTGTCGTTTTTTTTTTCGGGTCAAATTTTTGAGTTTCGATATCTCAGCTCTGGAAGGGTCTAGAGCCTCCATTTTTGCACTCAGGTCTAAGGCTCATGGCCCTCTATCAGAATCCAGAGTTTTGAGAAGATTGGGGATAATTAATTTTTCGCCCAAAAAAAAAAACGTAAGGGGTAACACTTTCGTTTTTTTTTCGGGTCGAAATTTTGAGTTTCGATATGTCAGCACTGGAAGGGTCTAGAACCTCCATTGTTGCACTCAGGTCTATGTCTCATGGCCCTCTATCAGAATCCAGAGTTTTGAGAAGATTGGGGATACTTAATTTTTCGCCCCAAAAAAAAAAACGTAAGGGGTAACACTGTCGTTTTTTTTTCGGGCCGAATTTTTGAATTTCGATATCTCAGCTCTGGAAGGGGCTAGAGCCTCCATTTTTGCACTCAGGTCTAAGTCTCATGGCCCTCTATCAGAATTTGGGAAGATTGGAGAAACTTAATTTTTCGCCCAAAAAAAACGTAAGGGGTACCACTGTCGTTTTTTTTTCGGGCCGAATTTTTGAGTTTCGATATCTCAGCTCTGGAAGAGGCTAGAGCCTCCATTTTTGCACTCAGGTCTAAGTCTCATGGCCCTCTATCAGAATTTGGGAAGATTGGAGAAACTTAATTTTTCGCCCAAAAAAAAACCGTAAGGGGTACCACTGTCGTTTTTTTTCGGGCCGAATTTTTGAGTTTCGATATCTCAGCACTGGAAGGGTCTAGAGCCTCCATTGTTGCACTCAGGTCTATGTCTCATGGCCCTCTATCAGAATCCAGAGTTTTGAGAAGATTGGGGATACTTAATTTTTCGCCCAAAAAAAAAAAAACGTAAGGGGTAACACTGTCGTTTTTTTTTTCGGGTCGAAATTTTGAGTTTCGATATCTTAGCACTGGAAGGGTCTAGAGCCTCCATTTTTGCACTCAGGTCTATGTCTCATGGCCCTCTATCAGAATCCAGAGTTTTGAGAAGATTGGGGATACTTAATTTTTCGCCCCCCCCCAAAAAAAAACGTAAGGGGTAACACTGTCGTTTTTTTTTCGGGTCAAAATTTTGAGTTTCGATATCTCAGCTCTGGAAGGGTCTAGAGCCTCCATTTTTGCACTCAGGTCTAAGGCTCATGGCCCTCTATCAGAATCCAGAGTTTTGAAAAGATTGGGGATACTTAATTTTTCGCCCAAAAAAAAAACGTAAGGGGTAACACTGTCGTTTTTTTTTTCTGGTCGAAATTTTGAGTTTCGATATCTCAGCACTGGAAGGGTCTAGAGCCTCCATTGTTGCACTCAGGTCTATGTCTCATGGCCCTCTATCAGAATCCAGAGTTTTGAGAAGATTGGGGATACTTAATTTTTCGCCCAAAAAAAAAAAACGTAAGGGGTAACACTGTCGTTTTTTTTTCGGGTCGAAATTTTGAGTTTCGATATCTCAGCACTGGAAGGGTCTAGAACCTCCATTGTTGCACTCAGGTCTATAACTCATGGCCCTCTATCAGAATCCAGAGTTTTGAGAAGATTGGGGATACTTAATTTTTCGCCCCCCAAAAAAAACGTAAGGGGTAACACTGTCGTTTTTTTTTCTGGTCGAAATTTTGAGTTTCAATATCTCAGCTCTGGAAGGGTCTAGAGCCTCCATTGTTGCACTCAGGTCTAAGTCTCATGGCCCTCTATCAGAATCCAGAGTTTCGAGAAGATTGGGGATACTTAATTTTTCGCCCAAAAAAAAACAAACGTAAGGGGTAACACTGTCGTTTTTTTTTCGGGTCGAAATTTTGAGTTTCGATATCTCAGCACTGGAAGGGTCTAGAGCCCCCATTGTTGCACTCAGGTCTATGTCTCATGGCCCTCTATCAGAATCTAGAGTTTTGAGAAGATTGGGGATACTTAATTTTTCGCCCCCCCCAAAAAAAACGTAAGGGGTAACACTGTCGTTTTTTTTTCTGGTCGAAATTTTGAGTTTCGATATCTCAGCTCTGGAAGGGTCTAGAGCCTCCATTGTTGCACTCAGGTCTATGTCTCATGGCCCTCTATCAGAATCCAGAGTTTTGAGAAGATTGGGGATACTTAATTTTTCGCCCCCCCCAAAAAAAACGTAAGGGGTAACACTGTCGTTTTTTTTTCGGGTCAAAATTTTGAGTTTCGATATCTCAGCTCTGGAAGGGTCTAGAGCCTCCATTTTTGCACTCAGGTCTAAGGCTCATGGCCCTCTATCAGAATCCAGAGTTTTGAAAAGATTGGGGATACTTAATTTTTCGCCCAAAAAAAAAACGTAAGGGGTAACACTGTCGTTTTTTTTTTCTGGTCGAAATTTTGAGTTTCGATATCTCAGCACTGGAAGGGTCTAGAGCCTCCATTGTTGCACTCAGGTCTATGTCTCATGGCCCTCTATCAGAATCCAGAGTTTTGAGAAGATTGGGGATACTTAATTTTTCGCCCAAAAAAAAAAAAACGTAAGGGGTAACACTGTCGTTTTTTTTTCGGGTCGAAATTTTGAGTTTCGATATCTCAGCACTGGAAGGGTCTAGAACCTCCATTGTTGCACTCAGGTCTATAACTCATGGCCCTCTATCAGAATCCAGAGTTTTGAGAAGATTGGGGATACTTAATTTTTCGCCCCCCAAAAAAAACGTAAGGGGTAACACTGTCGTTTTTTTTTTCTGGTCGAAATTTTGAGTTTCAATATCTCAGCTCTGGAAGGGTCTAGAGCCTCCATTGTTGCACTCAGGTCTAAGTCTCATGGCCCTCTATCAGAATCCAGAGTTTCGAGAAGATTGGGGATACTTAATTTTTCGCCCAAAAAAAAACAAACGTAAGGGGTAACACTGTCGTTTTTTTTTCGGGTCGAAATTTTGAGTTTCGATATCTCAGCACTGGAAGGGTCTAGAGCCCCCATTGTTGCACTCAGGTCTATGTCTCATGGCCCTCTATCAGAATCTAGAGTTTTGAGAAGATTGGGGATACTTAATTTTTCGCCCCCCCCAAAAAAAACGTAAGGGGTAACACTGTCGTTTTTTTTTCTGGTCGAAATTTTGAGTTTCGATATCTCAGCTCTGGAAGGGTCTAGAGCCTCCATTGTTGCACTCAGGTCTAAGTCTCATTGCCCTCTATCAGAATCCAGAGTTTTGAGAAGATTGGGGATACTTAATTTTTCGCCCCCCCCAAAAAAACGTAAGGGGTAACACTGTCGTTTTTTTTTTTCGGGTCAAATTTTTGAGTTTCCATATCTCAGCTCTGGAAGGGTCTAGAGCCTCCATTTTTGCACTCAGGTCTAAGGCTCATGGCCCTCTATCAGAATCCAGAGTTTTGAGAAGATTGGGGATACTTAATTTTTCGCCCAAAAAAAAAAAACGTAAGGGGTAACACTGTCGTTTTTTTTTCGGGTCGAAATTTTGAGTTTCGATATCTCAGCACTGGAAGGGTCTAGAGCCTCCATTGTTGCACTCAGGTCTATGTCTCATGGCCCTCTATCAGAATCCAGAGTTTTGAGAAGATTGGGGATACTTAATTTTTCGCCCAAAAAAAAAAAACGTAAGGGGTAACACTTTCGTTTTTTTTTCGGGTCAAAATTTTGAGTTTCGATATGTCAGCACTGGAAGGGTCTAGAACCTCCATTGTTGCACTCAGGTCTATGTCTCATGGCCCTCTATCAGAATCCAGAGTTTTGAGAAGATTGGGGATACTTAATTTTTCGCCCCCAAAAAAAAACGTAACGGGTAACACTGTCGTTTTTTTTTCGGGTCGAAATTTTGAGTTTCGATATCTCAGCACTGGAAGGGTCTAGAGCCTCCATTGTTGCACTCAGGTCTAAGTCTCATGGCCCTCTATCAGAATTTGGGAAGATTGGAGAAACTTAATTTTTCGCCCAAAAAAAACGTAAGGGGTAACACTATCGTTTTTTTTTTCTGGTCGAAATTTTGAGTTTCGATATCTCAGCACTGGAAGGGTCTAGAGCCTCCATTGTTGCACTCAGGTCTATGTCTCATGGCCCTCTATCAGAATCCAGAGTTTTGAGAAGATTGGGGATACTTAATTTTTCGCCCAAAAAAAAAAACGTAAGGGGTAACACTGTCGTTTTTTTTTCTGGTCGAAATTTTGAGTTTCGATATCTCAGCACTGGAAGGGTCTAGAGCCTCCATTGTTGCACTCAGGTCTACAGTATGTCTCATGGCCCTCTATCAGAATCCAGAGTTTTGAGAAGATTGGGGATACTTCATTTTTCGCCCAAAAAAAAAAACGTAAGGGGTAACACTGTCGTTTTTTTTTCGGGTCGAAATTTTGAGTTTTGATATCTCAGCACTGGAAGGGTCTAGAGCCTCCATTGTTGCACTCAGGTCTATGTCTCATGGCCCTCTATAAGAATTCAGAGTTTTGAGAAGATTGGGGATACTTAATTTTTCGCCCAAAAAAAAAAACGTAAGGGCTAACACTGTCGTTTTTTTTTTCGGGTCGAAATTTTGAGTTTCGATATCTCAGCACTGGAAGGGTCTAGAGCCTCCATTGTTGCACTCAGGTCTATGTCTCATGGCCCTCTATCAGAATCCAGAGTTTTGAGAAGATTGGGGATACTTAATTTTTCGCCCAAAAAAAAAAAAAACGTAAGGGTTACCACTGTCGTTTTTTTTTTTCCGGCCGAATTTTTGAGTTTCGATATCTCAGCTCTGGAAGGGGCTAGAGCCTCCATTTTTGCACTCAGGTCTAAGTCTCATGGCCCTCTATCAGAATTTGGGAAGATTGGAGAGACTTAATTTTTCGCCCAAAAAAAAAACGTAAGGGGTACCACTGTCGTTTTTTTTTTCGGGCCGAATTTTTGAGTTTCGATATCTCAGCTCTGGAAGGGGCTAGAGCCTCCATTTTTGCACTCAGGTCTAAGTCTCATGGCCCTCTATCAGAATTTGGGAAGATTGGAGAGACTTAATTTTTCGGCCAAAAAAAAAACGTAAGGGGTACCACTGTCGTTTTTTTCTTCGGGCCGAATTTTTGAGTTTCGATATCTCAGCTCTGGAAGGGGCTAGAGCCTCCATTTTTGCACTCAAGTCTAAGTCTCATGGCCCTCTATCAGAATTTGGGAAGATTGGAGAAACTTAATTTTTCGCCCAAAAAAAAAAACGTAAGGGGTACCACTGTCGGTTTTTTTTCGGGCCGAATTTTTGAGTTTCGATATCTCAGCTCTGGAAGGGGCTAGAGCCTCCATTTTTGCACTCAGGTCCAAGTCTCATGGCCCTCTATCAGAATTTGGGAAGATTGGAGAAACTTAATTTTTCGCCCAAAAAAAACGTAAGGGGTACCACTGTCGTTTTTTTTTTCGGGCCGAATTTTTGAGTTTCGATATCTCAGCTCTGGAAGGGGCTAGAGCCTCCATTTTTGCACTCAGGTCTAAGTCTCATGGCCCTCTATAAGAATTTGGGAAGATTGGAGAAACTTAATTTTTCGCCCAAAAAAAAAAACGTAAGGGGTACCACTGTCGTTTTTTTTTTCGGGCCGAATTTTTGAGTTTCGATATTTCAGCTCTGGAAGGGGCTAGAGCCTCCATTTTTGCACTCAGGTCTAAGTCTCATGGCCCTCTATCAGAATTTGGGAAGATTGGAGAAACTTAATTTTTCGCCCAAAAAAAAAAAACGTAAGAGGTACCACTGTCGTTTTTTTTTCGGGCCGAATTTTTGAGTTTCGATATCTCAGCTCTGGAAGGGGCTAGAGCCTCCATTTTTGCACTCAGGTCTAAGTCTCATGGCCCTCTATCAGAATTTGGGAAGATTGGAGAGACTTAATTTTTCGCCCCAAAAAAAAAAACGTAAGGGGTACCACTGTCGTTTTTTTTTTCGGGCCGAATTTTTGAGTTTCGATATCTCAGCTCTGGAAGGGGCTAGAGCCTCCATTTTTGCACTCAGGTCTAAGTCTCATGGCCCTCTATCAGAATTTGGGAAGATTGGAGAAACTTAATTTTTCGCCCAAAAAAAAAAACGTAAGGGGTACCACTGTCGTTTTTTTTTCGGGCCGAATTTTTGAGTTTCGATATCTCAGCTCTGGAAGGGGCTAGAGCCTCCATTTTTGCACTCAGGTCTAAGTCTCATGGCCCTCTATCAGAATTTGGGAAGATTGGAGAAACTTAATTTTTCGCCCCAAAAAAAAAAAACGTAAGGGGTACCACTGTCGTTTTTTTTTCGGGCCGAATTTTTGAATTTCGATATCTCAGCTCTGGAAGGGGCTAGAGCCTCCATTTTTGCACTCAGGTCTAAGTCTCATGGCCCTCTATCAGAATTTGGGAAGATTGGAGAAACTTAATTTTTCGCCCAAAAAAAACGTAAGGGGTACCACTGTCGTTTTTTTTTCGGGCCGAATTTTTGAGTTTCGATATCTCAGCTCTGGAAGAGGCTAGAGCCTCCATTTTTGCACTCAGGTCTAAGTCTCATGGCCCTCTATCAGAATTTGGGAAGATTGGAGAAACTTAATTTTTCGCCCAAAAAAAAAAACGTAAGGGGTACCACTGTCGTTTTTTTTTTCGGGCCGAATTTTTGAGTTTCGATATCTCAGCTCTGGAAGGGGCTAGAGCCTCCATTTTTGCACTCAGGTCTAAGTCTCATGGCCCTCTATCAGAATTTGGGAAGATTGGAGAAACTTAATTTTTCGCCCCAAAAAAAAAAACGTAAGGGGTACCACTGTCGTTTTTTTTTCGGGCCGAATTTTTGAATTTCGATATCTCAGCTCTGGAAGGGGCTAGAGCCTCCATTTTTGCACTCAGGTCTAAGTCTCATTGCCCTCTATCAGAATTTGGGAAGATTGGAGAAACTTAATTTTTCGCCCAAAAAAAACGTAAGGGGTACCACTGTCGTTTTTTTTTCGGGCCGAATTTTTGAGTTTCGATATCTCAGCTCTGGAAGGGGCTAGAGCCTCCATTTTTGCACTCAGGTCTAAGTCTCATGGCCCTCTATCAGAATTTGGGAAGATTGGAGAAACTTAATTTTTCGCCCAAAAAAAAACCGTAAGGGGTACCACTGTCGTTTTTTTTTTCGGGCCGAATTTTTGAGTTTTGATATCTCAGCTCTGGAAGGGGCTAGAGCCTCCATTTTTGCACTCAGGTCTAAGTCTCATGGCCCTCTATCAGAATTTGGGAAGATTGGAGAAACGTAATTTTTCGCCCAAAAAAAAAACGTAAGGGGTACCACTGTCGTTTTTTTTTTCGGGCCGAATTTTTGAGTTTCGATATCTCAGCTCTGGAAGAGGCTAGAGCCTCCATTTTTGCACTCAGGTCTAAGTCTCATGGCCCTCTATCAGAATTTGGGAAGATTGGAGAAACTTAATTTTTCGCCCAAAAAAAAACCGTAAGGGGTACCACTGTCGTTTTTTTTCGGGCCGAATTTTTGAGTTTCGATATCTCAGCACTGGAAGGGTCTAGAGCCTCCATTGTTGCACTCAGGTCTATGTCTCATGGCCCTCTATCAGAATCCAGAGTTTTGAGAAGATTGGGGATACTTAATTTTTCGCCCAAAAAAAAAAAAACGTAAGGGGTAACACTGTCGTTTTTTTTTTCGGGTCGAAATTTTGAGTTTCGATATCTTAGCACTGGAAGGGTCTAGAGCCTCCATTGTTGCACTCAGGTCTAAGTCTCATGGCCCTCTATCAGAATCCAGAGTTTCGAGAAGATTGGGGATACTTAATTTTTCGCCCAAAAAAAAAAAACGTAAGGGGTAACACTGTCGTTTTTTTTTCGGGTCGAAATTTTGAGTTTCGATATCTCAGCACTGGAAGGGTCTAGAGCCCCCATTGTTGCACTCAGGTCTATGTCTCATGGCCCTCTATCAGAATCTAGAGTTTTGAGAAGATTGGGGATACTTAATTTTTCGCCCCCCCCAAAAAAAACGTAAGGGGTAACACTGTCGTTTTTTTTTCTGGTCGAAATTTTGAGTTTCGATATCTCAGCTCTGGAAGGGTCTAGAGCCTCCATTGTTGCACTCAGGTCTAAGTCTCATGGCCCTCTATCAGAATCCAGAGTTTTGAGAAGATTGGGGATACTTAATTTTTCGCCCCCCCAAAAAAAACGTAAGGGGTAACACTGTCGTTTTTTTTTTCGGGTCAAATTTTTGAGTTTCGATATCTCAGCTCTGGAAGGGTCTAGAGCCTCCATTTTTGCACTCAGGTCTAAGGCTCATGGCCCTCTATCAGAATCCAGAGTTTTGAGAAGATTGGGGATACTTAATTTTTCGCCCAAAAAAAAAAAAACGTAAGGGGTAACACTGTCGTTTTTTTTTCGGGTCGAAATTTTGAGTTTCGATATCTCAGCACTGGAAGGGTCTAGAGCCTTCATTGTTGCACTCAGGTCTATGTCTCATGGCCCTCTATCAGAATCCAGAGTTTTGAGAAGATTGGGGATACTTAATTTTTCGCCCAAAAAAAAAAAACGTAAGGAGTAACACTTTCGTTTTTTTTTCGGGTCGAAAATTTGAGTTTCGATATGTCAGCACTGGAAGGGTCTAGAACCTCCATTGTTGCACTCAGGTCTATGTCTCATGGCCCTCTATCAGAATCCAGAGTTTTGAGAAGATTGGGGATACTTAATTTTTCGCCCCCAAAAAAAAAACGTAAGGGGTAACACTGTCGTTTTTTTTTCGGGTCGAAATTTTGAGTTTCGATATCTCAGCTCTGGAAGGGTCTAGAGCCTCCATTTTTGCACTCAGGTCTAAGTCTCATGGCCCTCTATCAGAATTTGGGAAGATTGGAGAAACTTAATTTTTCGCCCAAAAAAAACGTAAGGGGTACCACTGTCGTTTTTTTTTCGGGCCGAATTTTTGAGTTTCGATATCTCAGCTCTGGAAGGGGCTAGAGCCTCCATTTTTGCACTCAGGTCTAAGTCTCATGGCCCTCTATCAGAATTTGGGAAGATTGGAGAAACTTAATTTTTCGCCCAAAAAAAACCCGTAAGGGGTACCACTGTCGTTTTTTTTTTCGGGCCGAATTTTTGAGTTTCGATATCTCAGCTCTGGAAGGGGCTAGAGCCTCCATTTTTGCACTCAGGTCTAAGTCTCATGGCCCTCTATCAGAATTTGGGAAGATTGGGGATACTTAATTTTTCGCCCCCCCAAAAAAACGTAAGGGGTAACACTGTCGTTTTTTTTTCTGGTCGAAATTTTGAGTTTCAATATCTCAGCTCTGGAAGGGTCTAGAGCCTCCATTGTTGCACTCAGGTCTAAGTCTCATGGCCCTCTATCAGAATCCAGAGATTCGAGAAGATTGGGGATACTTAATTTTTCGCCCAAAAAAAAAAAACGTAAGGGGTAACACTGTCGTTTTTTTTTCGGGTCGAAATTTTGAGTTTCGATATCTCAGCACTGGAAGGGTCTAGAGCCCCCATTGTTGCACTCAGGTCTATGTCTCATGGCCCTCTATCAGAATCTAGAGTTTTGAGAAGATTGGGGATACTTAATTTTTCGCCCCCCCAAAAAAAAACGTAAGGGGTAACACTGTCGTTTTTTTTTCTGGTCGAAATTTTGAGTTTCGATATCTCAGCTCTGGAAGGGTCTAGAGCCTCCATTGTTGCACTCAGGTCTAAGTCTCATGGCCCTCTATCAGAATCCAGAGTTTTGAGAAGATTGGGGATACTTAATTTTTCGCCCCCCCAAAAAAAACGTAAGGGGTAACACTGTCGTTTTTTTTTTCGGGTCAAATTTTTGAGTTTCGATATCTCAGCTCTGGAAGGGTCTAGAGCCTCCATTTTTGCACTCAGGTCTATGTCTCATGGCCCTCTATCAGAATCTAGAGTTTTGAGAAGATTGGGGATACTTAATTTTTCGCCCCCCCCCAAAAAAAACGTAAGGGGTAACACTGTCGTTTTTTTTTCTGGTCGAAATTTTGAGTTTCGATATCTCAGCTCTGGAAGGGTCTAGAGCCTCCATTGTTGCACTCAGGTCTAAGTCTCATGGCCCTCTATCAGAATCCAGAGTTTTGAGAAGATTGGGGATACTTAATTTTTCGCCCCCCAAAAAAAAACGTAAGGGGTAACACTGTCGTTTTTTTTTTCGGGTCAAATTTTTGAGTTTCGATATCTCAGCTCTGGAAGGGTCTAGAGCCTCCATTTTTGCACTCAGGTCTAAGGCTCATGGCCCTCTATCAGAATCCAGAGTTTTGAGAAGATTGGGGATACTTAATTTTTCGCCCAAAAAAAAAAAAACGTAAGGGGTAACACTGTCGTTTTTTTTTCGGGTCGAAATTTTGAGTTTCGATATCTCAGCACTGGAAGGGTCTAGAGCCTCCATTGTTGCACTCAGGTCTATGTCTCATGGCCCTCTATCAGAATCTAGAGTTTTGAGAAGATTGGGGATACTTAATTTTTCGCCCCCCCAAAAAAAAAACGTAAGGGGTAACACTGTCGTTTTTTTTTCTGGTCGAAATTTTGAGTTTCGATATCTCAGCTCTGGAAGGGTCTAGAGCCTCCATTGTTGCACTCAGGTCTAAGTCTCATGGCCCTCTATCAGAATCCAGAGTTTTGAGAAGATTGGGGATACTTAATTTTTCGCCCCCCCAAAAAAAACGTAAGGGGTAACACTGTCGTTTTTTTTTTCGGGTCAAATTTTTGAGTTTCGATATCTCAGCTCTGGAAGGGTCTAGAGCCTCCATTTTTGCACTCAGGTCTATGTCTCATGGCCCTCTATCAGAATCTAGAGTTTTGAGAAGATTGGGGATACTTAATTTTTCGCCCCCCCCCAAAAAAAACGTAAGGGGTAACACTGTCGTTTTTTTTTCTGGTCGAAATTTTGAGTTTCGATATCTCAGCTCTGGAAGGGTCTAGAGCCTCCATTGTTGCACTCAGGTCTAAGTCTCATGGCCCTCTATCAGAATCCAGAGTTTTGAGAAGATTGGGGATACTTAATTTTTCGCCCCCCAAAAAAAAACGTAAGGGGTAACACTGTCGTTTTTTTTTTCGGGTCAAATTTTTGAGTTTCGATATCTCAGCTCTGGAAGGGTCTAGAGCCTCCATTTTTGCACTCAGGTCTAAGGCTCATGGCCCTCTATCAGAATCCAGAGTTTTGAGAAGATTGGGGATACTTAATTTTTCGCCCAAAAAAAAAAAAACGTAAGGGGTAACACTGTCGTTTTTTTTTCGGGTCGAAATTTTGAGTTTCGATATGTCAGCACTGGAAGGGTCTAGAACCTCCATTGTTGCACTCAGGTCTATGTCTCATGGCCCTCTATCAGAATCCAGAGTTTTGAGAAGATTGGGGATACTTAATTTTTCGCCCCAAAAAAAAAAACGTAAGGGGTAACACTGTCGTTTTTTTTTCGGGTCGAAATTTTGAGTTTCGATATCTCAGCTCTGGAAGGGTCTAGAGCCTCCATTTTTGCACTCAGGTCTAAGTCTCATGGCCCTCTATCAGAATTTGGGAAGATTGGAGAAACTTAATTTTTCGCCCAAAAAAAAACGTAAGGGGTACCACTGTCGTTTTTTTTTCGGGCCGAATTTTTGAGTTTCGATATCTCAGCTCTGGAAGGGGCTAGAGCCTCCATTTTTGCACTCAGGTCTAAGTCTCATGGCCCTCTATCAGAATTTGGGAAGATTGGAGAAACTTAATTTTTCGCCCCAAAAAAAAACCGTAAGGGGTACCACTGTCGTTTTTTTTTTCGGGCCGAATTTTTGAGTTTCGATATCTCAGCTCTGGAAGGGGCTAGAGCCTCCATTTTTGCACTCAGGTCTAAGTCTCATGGCCCTCTATCAGAATTTGGGAAGATTGGAGAAACTTAATTTTTCGCCCAAAAAAAAAACGTAAGGGGTACCACTGTCGTTTTTTTTTTCGGGCCGAATTTTTGAGTTTCGATATCTCAGCTCTGGAAGGGGCTAGAGCCTCCATTTTTGCACTCAGGTCTAAGTCTCATGGCCCTCTATCAGAATCCAGAGTTTTGAGAAGATTGGGGATACTTAATTTTTCGCCCCCCAAAAAAAAACGTAAGGGGTAACACTGTCGTTTTTTTTTCGGGTCAAAATTTTGAGTTTCGATATCTCAGCTCTGGAAGGGTCTAGAGCCTCCATTTTTGCACTCAGGTCTAAGGCTCATGGCCCTCTATCAGAATCCAGAGTTTTGAAAAGATTGGGGATACTTAATTTTTCGCCCAAAAAAAAAACCGTAAGGGGTAACACTGTCGTTTTTTTTTTTCTGGTCGAAATTTTGAGTTTCGATATCTCAGCACTGGAAGGGTCTAGAGCCTCCATTGTTGCACTCAGGTCTATGTCTCATGGCCCTCTATCAGAATCCAGAGTTTTGAGAAGATTGGGGATACTTAATTTTTCGCCCCCCAAAAAAAACGTAAGGGGTAACACTGTCGTTTTTTTTTTCGGGTCGAAATTTTGAGTTTCGATATCTCAGCACTGGAAGGGTCTAGAGCCCCCATTGTTGCACTCAGGTCTATGTCTCATGGCCCTCTATCAGAATCTAGAGTTTTGAGAAGATTGGGGATACTTAATTTTTCGCCCCCCCAAAAAAAAACGTAAGGGGTAACACTGTCGTTTTTTTTTCTGGTCGAAATTTTGAGTTTCGATATCTCAGCTCTGGAAGGGTCTAGAGCCTCCATTGTTGCACTCAGGTCTAAGTCTCATGGCCCTCTATCAGAATCCAGAGTTTTGAGAAGATTGGGGATACTTAATTTTTCGCCCCCCAAAAAAAAACGTAAGGGGTAACACTGTCGTTTTTTTTTTGGGTCAAATTTTTGAGTTTCGATATCTCAGCTCTGGAAGGGTCTAGAGCCTCCATTTTTGCACTCAGGTCTAAGGCTCATGGCCCTCTATCAGAATCCAGAGTTTTGAGAAGATTGGGGATACTTAATTTTTCGCCCAAAAAAAAAAAAACGTAAGGGGTAACACTGTCGTTTTTTTTTCGGGTCGAAATTTTGAGTTTCGATATCTCAGCACTGGAAGGGTCTAGAGCCTCCATTGTTGCACTCAGGTCTATGTCTCATGGCCCTCTATCAGAATCCAGAGTTTTGAGAAGATTGGGGATACTTAATTTTTCGCCCAAAAAAAAAAAACGTAAGGGGTAACACTTTCGTTTTTTTTTCGGGTCGAAATTTTGAGTTTCGATATGTCAGCACTGGAAGGGTCTAGAACCTCCATTGTTGCACTCAGGTCTATGTCTCATGGCCCTCTATCAGAATCCAGAGTTTTGAGAAGATTGGGGATACTTAATTTTTCGCCCCAAAAAAAAAAACGTAAGGGGTAACACTGTCGTTTTTTTTTCGGGTCGAAATTTTGAGTTTCGATATCTCAGCTCTGGAAGGGTCTAGAGCCTCCATTTTTGCACTCAGGTCTAAGTCTCATGGCCCTCTATCAGAATTTGGGAAGATTGGAGAAACTTAATTTTTCGCCCAAAAAAAAACGTAAGGGGTACCACTGTCGTTTTTTTTTCGGGCCGAATTTTTGAGTTTCGATATCTCAGCTCTGGAAGGGGCTAGAGCCTCCATTTTTGCACTCAGGTCTAAGTCTCATGGCCCTCTATCAGAATTTGGGAAGATTGGAGAAACTTAATTTTTCGCCCCAAAAAAAACCGTAAGGGGTACCACTGTCGTTTTTTTTTTCGGGCCGAATTTTTGAGTTTCGATATCTCAGCTCTGGAAGGGGCTAGAGCCTCCATTTTTGCACTCAGGTCTAAGTCTCATGGCCCTCTATCAGAATTTGGGAAGATTGGAGAAACTTAATTTTTCGCCCCAAAAAAAAAACGTAAGGGGTACCACTGTCGTTTTTTTTTTCGGGCCGAATTTTTGAGTTTCGATATCTCAGCTCTGGAAGGGGCTAGAGCCTCCATTTTTGCACTCAGGTCTAAGGCTCATGGCCCTCTATCAGAATCCAGAGTTTTGAGAAGATTGGGGATACTTAATTTTTCGCCCCCCAAAAAAAAAACGTAAGGGGTAACACTGTCGTTTTTTTTTCGGGTCAAAATTTTGAGTTTCGATATCTCAGCTCTGGAAGGGTCTAGAGCCTCCATTTTTGCACTCAGGTCTAAGGCTCATGGCCCTCTATCAGAATCCAGAGTTTTGAAAAGATTGGGGATACTTAATTTTTCGCCCAAAAAAAAAAACGTAAGGGGTAACACTGTCGGTTTTTTTTTCTGGTCGAAATTTTGAGTTTCGATATCTCAGCACTGGAAGGGTCTAGAGCCTCCATTGTTGCACTCAGGTCTATGTCTCATGGCCCTCTATCAGAATCCAGAGTTTTGAGAAGATTGGGGATACTTAATTTTTCGCCCAAAAAAAAAAAACGTAAGGGGTAACACTGTCGTTTTTTTTTCGGGTCGAAATTTTGAGTTTCGATATCTCAGCACTGGAAGGGTCTAGAACCTCCATTGTTGCACTCAGGTCTATGTCTCATGGCCCTCTATCAGAATCCAGAGTTTTGAGAAGATTGGGGATACTTAATTTTTCACCCCCCAAAAAAAACGTAAGGGGTAACACTGTCGTTTTTTTTTCTGGTCGAAATTTTGAGTTTCAATATCTCAGCTCTGGAAGGGTCTAGAGCCTCCATTGTTGCACTCAGGTCTAAGTCTCATGGCCCTCTATCAGAATCCAGAGTTTCGAGAAGATTGGGGATACTTAATTTTTCGCCCAAAAAAAAAAAACGTAAGGGGTAACACTGTCGTTTTTTTTTCGGGTCGAAATTTTGAGTTTCGATATCTCAGCACTGGAAGGGTCTAGAGCCCCCATTGTTGCACTCAGGTCTATGCCTCATGGCCCTCTATCAGAATCTAGAGTTTTGAGAAGATTGGGGATACTTAATTTTTCGCCCCCCCCAAAAAAAAAACGTAAGGGGTAACACTGTCGTTTTTTTTTCTGGTCGAAATTTTGAGTTTCGATATCTCAGCTCTGGAAGGGTCTAGAGCCTCCATTGTTGCACTCAGGTCTACAGTATGTCTCATGGTCCTCTATCAGAATCCAGAGTTTTGAGAAGATTGGGGATACTTCATTTTTCGCCCAAAAAAAAAACGTAAGGGGTAACACTGTCGTTTTTTTTTCGGGTCGAAATTTTGAGTTTTGATATCTCAGCACTGGAAGGGTCTAGAGCCTCCATTGTTGCACTCAGGTCTATGTCTCATGGCCCTCTATAAGAATCCAGAGTTTTGAGAAGATTGGGGATACTTAATTTTTCGCCCAAAAAAAAAAAACGTAAGGGGTAACACTGTCGTTTTTTTTTTCGGGTCGAAATTTTGAGTTTCGATATCTCAGCTCTGGAAGGGGCTAGAGCCTCCATTTTTGCACTCAGGTCTAAGTCTCATGGCCCTCTATCAGAATTTGGGAAGATTGGAGAGACTTAATTTTTCGCCCAAAAAAAAAACGTAAGGGGTACCACTGTCGTTTTTTTTTTCGGGCCGAATTTTTGAGTTTCGATATCTCAGCTCTGGAAGAGGCTAGAGCCTCCATTTTTGCACTCAGGTCTAAGTCTCATGGCCCTCTATCAGAATTTGGGAAGATTGGAGAAACTTAATTTTTCGCCCAAAAAAAAAACGTAAGGGGTACCACTGTCGTTTTTTTTTCGGGCCAAATTTTTGAGTTTCGATATCTCAGCTCTGGAAGGGGCTAGAGCCTCCATTTTTGCACTCAGGTCTAAGTCTCATGGCCCTCTATCAGAATTTGGGAAGATTGGAGAAACTTAATTTTTCGCCCAAAAAAAAAAACGTAAGGGGTACCACTGTCGTTTTTTTTTCGGGCCGAATTTTTGAGTTTCGATATCTCAGCTCTGGAAGGGGCTAGAGCCTCCATTTTTGCACTCAGGTCTAAGTCTCATGGCCCTCTATCAGAATCCAGAGTTTCGAGAAGATTGGGGATACTTAATTTTTCGCCCAAAAAAAAAAAACGTAAGGGGTAACACTGTCGTTTTTTTTTCGGGTCGAAATTTTGAGTTTCGATATCTCAGCACTGGAAGGGTCTAGAGCCCCCATTGTTGCACTCAGGTCTATGCCTCATGGCCCTCTATCAGAATCTAGAGTTTTGAGAAGATTGGGGATACTTAATTTTTCGCCCCCCCCAAAAAAAAAACGTAAGGGGTAACACTGTCGTTTTTTTTTCTGGTCGAAATTTTGAGTTTCGATATCTCAGCTCTGGAAGGGTCTAGAGCCTCCATTGTTGCACTCAGGTCTACAGTATGTCTCATGGTCCTCTATCAGAATCCAGAGTTTTGAGAAGATTGGGGATACTTCATTTTTCGCCCAAAAAAAAAACGTAAGGGGTAACACTGTCGTTTTTTTTTCGGGTCGAAATTTTGAGTTTTGATATCTCAGCACTGGAAGGGTCTAGAGCCTCCATTGTTGCACTCAGGTCTATGTCTCATGGCCCTCTATAAGAATCCAGAGTTTTGAGAAGATTGGGGATACTTAATTTTTCGCCCAAAAAAAAAAACGTAAGGGGTAACACTGTCGTTTTTTTTTTCGGGTCGAAATTTTGAGTTTCGATATCTCAGCTCTGGAAGGGGCTAGAGCCTCCATTTTTGCACTCAGGTCTAAGTCTCATGGCCCTCTATCAGAATTTGGGAAGATTGGAGAGACTTAATTTTTCGCCCAAAAAAAAAACGTAAGGGGTACCACTGTCGTTTTTTTTTTCGGGCCGAATTTTTGAGTTTCGATATCTCAGCTCTGGAAGAGGCTAGAGCCTCCATTTTTGCACTCAGGTCTAAGTCTCATGGCCCTCTATCAGAATTTGGGAAGATTGGAGAAACTTAATTTTTCGCCCAAAAAAAAAACGTAAGGGGTACCACTGTCGTTTTTTTTTCGGGCCAAATTTTTGAGTTTCGATATCTCAGCTCTGGAAGGGGCTAGAGCCTCCATTTTTGCACTCAGGTCTAAGTCTCATGGCCCTCTATCAGAATTTGGGAAGATTGGAGAAACTTAATTTTTCGCCCAAAAAAAAAAACGTAAGGGGTACCACTGTCGTTTTTTTTTCGGGCCGAATTTTTGAGTTTCGATATCTCAGCTCTGGAAGGGGCTAGAGCCTCCATTTTTGCACTCAGGTCTAAGTCTCATGGCCCTCTATCAGAATTTGGGAAGATTGGAGAAACTTAATTTTTCGCCCCCCAAAAAAAAAAACGTAAGGGGTACCACTGTCGTTTTTTTTTCGGGCCGAATTTTTGAATTTCGATATCTCAGCTCTGGAAGGGGCTAGAGCCTCCATTTTCGCACTCAGGTCTAAGTCTCATGGCCCTCTATCAGAATTTGGGAAGATTGGAGAAACTTAATTTTTCGCCCAAAAAAAACGTAAGGGGTACCACTGTCGTTTTTTTTTCGGGCCGAATTTTTGAGTTTCGATATCTCAGCTCTGGAAGAGGCTAGAGCCTCCATTTTTGCACTCAGGTCTAAGTCTCATGGCCCTCTATCAGAATTTGGGAAGATTGGAGAAACTTAATTTTTCGCCCAAAAAAAAAAACGTAAGGGGTACCACTGTCGTTTTTTTTTTCGGGCCGAATTTTTGAGTTTCGATATCTCAGCTCTGGAAGGGGCTAGAGCCTCCATTTTTGCACTCAGGTCTAAGTCTCATGGCCCTCTATCAGAATTTGGGAAGATTGGAGAAACTTAATTTTTCGCCCCAAAAAAAAAAACGTAAGGGGTACCACTGTCGTTTTTTTTTCGGGCCGAATTTTTGAATTTCGATATCTCAGCTCTGGAAGGGGCTAGAGCCTCCATTTTTGCACTCAGGTCTAAGTCTCATGGCCCTCTATCAGAATTTGGGAAGATTGGAGAAACTTAATTTTTCGCCCAAAAAAAACGTAAGGGGTACCACTGTCGTTTTTTTTTTTCGGGCCGAATTTTTGAGTTTCGATATCTCAGCTCTGGAAGGGGCTAGAGCCTCCATTTTTGCACTCAGGTCTAAGTCTCATGGCCCTCTATCAGAATTTGGGAAGATTGGAGAAACTTAATTTTTCGCCCAAAAAAAAAACGTAAGGGGTACCACTGTCGTTTTTTTTTTTCGGGCCGAATTTTTGAGTTTCGATATCTCAGCTCTGGAAGGGGCTAGAGCCTCCATTTTTGCACTCAGGTCTAAGTCTCATGGCCCTCTATCAGAATTTGGGAAGATTGGAGAAACTTAATTTTTCGCTCCCAAAAAAAAACGTAAGGGGTACCACTGTCGTTTTTTTTTCGGGCCGAATTTTTGAGTTTCGATATCTCAGCTCTGGAAGAGGCTAGAGCCTCCATTTTTGCACTCAGGTCTAAGTCTCATGGCCCTCTATCAGAATTTGGGAAGATTGGAGAAACTTAATTTTTCGCCCAAAAAAAAACCGTAAGGGGTACCACTGTCGTTTTTTTTTCGGGTCGAAATTTTGAGTTTCAATATCTCAGCTCTGGAAGGGTCTAGAGCCTCCATTGTTGCACTCAGGTCTAAGTCTCCTGGCCCTCTATCAGAATCCAGAGTTTCGAGAAGATTGGGGATATTTAATTTTTCGCCCAAAAAAAAAAAACGTAAGGGGTAACACTGTCGTTTTTTTTTCGGGTCGAAATTTTGAGTTTCGATATCTCAGCACTGGAAGGGTCTAGAGCCCCCATTGTTGCACTCAGGTCTATGTCTCATGGCCCTCTATCAGAATCTAGAGTTTTGAGAAGATTGGGGATACTTAATTTTTCGCCCCCCCCAAAAAAAACGTAAGGGGTAACACTGTCGTTTTTTTTTCTGGTCGAAATTTTGAGTTTCGATATCTCAGCTCTGGAAGGGTCTAGAGCCTCCATTGTTGCACTCAGGTCTAAGTCTCATGGCCCTCTATCAGAATCCAGAGTTTTGAGAAGATTGGGGATACTTAATTTTTCGCCCCCCAAAAAAAAACGTAAGGGGTAAAACTGTCGTTTTTTTTTTCGGGTCAAATTTTTGAGTTTCGATATCTCAGCTCTGGAAGGGTCTAGAGCCTCCATTTTTGCACTCAGGTCTAAGGCTCATGGCCCTCTATCAGAATTTGGGAAGATTGGAGAAACTTAATTTTTCGCCCAAAAAAAAATCGTAAGGGGTACCACTGTCGTTTTTTTTTTTCGGGCCGAATTTTTGAGTTTCGATATCTCAGCTCTGGAAGGGGCTAGAGCCTCCATTTTTGCACTCAGGTCTAAGTCTCATGGCCCTCTATCAGAATTTGGGAAGATTGGAGAAACTTAATTTTTCGCCCAAAAAAAAACGTAAGGGGTACCACTGTCGTTTTTTTTTCGGGCCGAATTTTTGAGTTTCGATATCTCAGCTCTGGAAGGGGCTAGAGCCTCCATTTTTGCACTCAGGTCTAAGTCTCATGGCCCTCTATCAGAATTTGGGAAGATTGGAGAAACTTAATTTTTCGCCCCAAAAAAAAACCGTAAGGGGTACCACTGTCGTTTTTTTTTTCGGGCCGAATTTTTGAGTTTCGATATCTCAGCTCTGGAAGGGGCTAGAGCCTCCATTTTTGCACTCAGGTCTAAGTCTCATGGCCCTCTATCAGAATTTGGGAAGATTGGAGAAACTTAATTTTTCGCCCAAAAAAAAAACGTAAGGGGTACCACTGTCGTTTTTTTTTTCGGGCCGAATTTTTGAGTTTCGATATCTCAGCTCTGGAAGGGGCTAGAGCCTCCATTTTTGCACTCAGGTCTAAGTCTCATGGCCCTCTATCAGAATCCAGAGTTTTGAGAAGATTGGGGATACTTAATTTTTCGCCCCCCAAAAAAAAACGTAAGGGGTAACACTGTCGTTTTTTTTTCGGGTCAAAATTTTGAGTTTCGATATCTCAGCTCTGGAAGGGTCTAGAGCCTCCATTTTTGCACTCAGGTCTAAGGCTCATGGCCCTCTATCAGAATCCAGAGTTTTGAAAAGATTGGGGATACTTAATTTTTCGCCCAAAAAAAAAACCGTAAGGGGTAACACTGTCGTTTTTTTTTTTCTGGTCGAAATTTTGAGTTTCGATATCTCAGCACTGGAAGGGTCTAGAGCCTCCATTGTTGCACTCAGGTCTATGTCTCATGGCCCTCTATCAGAATCCAGAGTTTTGAGAAGATTGGGGATACTTAATTTTTCGCCCCCCAAAAAAAACGTAAGGGGTAACACTGTCGTTTTTTTTTTCGGGTCGAAATTTTGAGTTTCGATATCTCAGCACTGGAAGGGTCTAGAGCCCCCATTGTTGCACTCAGGTCTATGTCTCATGGCCCTCTATCAGAATCTAGAGTTTTGAGAAGATTGGGGATACTTAATTTTTCGCCCCCCCAAAAAAAAACGTAAGGGGTAACACTGTCGTTTTTTTTTCTGGTCGAAATTTTGAGTTTCGATATCTCAGCTCTGGAAGGGTCTAGAGCCTCCATTGTTGCACTCAGGTCTAAGTCTCATGGCCCTCTATCAGAATCCAGAGTTTTGAGAAGATTGGGGATACTTAATTTTTCGCCCCCCAAAAAAAAACGTAAGGGGTAACACTGTCGTTTTTTTTTTGGGTCAAATTTTTGAGTTTCGATATCTCAGCTCTGGAAGGGTCTAGAGCCTCCATTTTTGCACTCAGGTCTAAGGCTCATGGCCCTCTATCAGAATCCAGAGTTTTGAGAAGATTGGGGATACTTAATTTTTCGCCCAAAAAAAATAAAACGTAAGGGGTAACACTGTCGTTTTTTTTTCGGGTCGAAATTTTGAGTTTCGATATCTCAGCACTGGAAGGGTCTAGAGCCTCCATTGTTGCACTCAGGTCTATGTCTCATGGCCCTCTATCAGAATCCAGAGTTTTGAGAAGATTGGGGATACTTAATTTTTCGCCCAAAAAAAAAAAACGTAAGGGGTAACACTTTCGTTTTTTTTTCGGGTCGAAATTTTGAGTTTCGATATGTCAGCACTGGAAGGGTCTAGAACCTCCATTGTTGCACTCAGGTCTATGTCTCATGGCCCTCTATCAGAATCCAGAGTTTTGAGAAGATTGGGGATACTTAATTTTTCGCCCCAAAAAAAAAAACGTAAGGGGTAACACTGTCGTTTTTTTTTCGGGTCGAAATTTTGAGTTTCGATATCTCAGCTCTGGAAGGGTCTAGAGCCTCCATTTTTGCACTCAGGTCTAAGTCTCATGGCCCTCTATCAGAATTTGGGAAGATTGGAGAAACTTAATTTTTCGCCCAAAAAAAAACGTAAGGGGTACCACTGTCGTTTTTTTTTCGGGCCGAATTTTTGAGTTTCGATATCTCAGCTCTGGAAGGGGCTAGAGCCTCCATTTTTGCACTCAGGTCTAAGTCTCATGGCCCTCTATCAGAATTTGGGAAGATTGGAGAAACTTAATTTTTCGCCCCAAAAAAAACCGTAAGGGGTACCACTGTCGTTTTTTTTTTCGGGCCGAATTTTTGAGTTTCGATATCTCAGCTCTGGAAGGGGCTAGAGCCTCCATTTTTGCACTCAGGTCTAAGTCTCATGGCCCTCTATCAGAATTTGGGAAGATTGGAGAAACTTAATTTTTCGCCCCAAAAAAAAAACGTAAGGGGTACCACTGTCGTTTTTTTTTTCGGGCCGAATTTTTGAGTTTCGATATCTCAGCTCTGGAAGGGGCTAGAGCCTCCATTTTTGCACTCAGGTCTAAGGCTCATGGCCCTCTATCAGAATCCAGAGTTTTGAGAAGATTGGGGATACTTAATTTTTCGCCCCCCAAAAAAAAAACGTAAGGGGTAACACTGTCGTTTTTTTTTCGGGTCAAAATTTTGAGTTTCGATATCTCAGCTCTGGAAGGGTCTAGAGCCTCCATTTTTGCACTCAGGTCTAAGGCTCATGGCCCTCTATCAGAATCCAGAGTTTTGAAAAGATTGGGGATACTTAATTTTTCGCCCAAAAAAAAAAACGTAAGGGGTAACACTGTCGGTTTTTTTTTCTGGTCGAAATTTTGAGTTTCGATATCTCAGCACTGGAAGGGTCTAGAGCCTCCATTGTTGCACTCAGGTCTATGTCTCATGGCCCTCTATCAGAATCCAGAGTTTTGAGAAGATTGGGGATACTTAATTTTTCGCCCAAAAAAAAAAAACGTAAGGGGTAACACTGTCGTTTTTTTTTCGGGTCGAAATTTTGAGTTTCGATATCTCAGCACTGGAAGGGTCTAGAACCTCCATTGTTGCACTCAGGTCTATGTCTCATGGCCCTCTATCAGAATCCAGAGTTTTGAGAAGATTGGGGATACTTAATTTTTCACCCCCCAAAAAAAACGTAAGGGGTAACACTGTCGTTTTTTTTTCTGGTCGAAATTTTGAGTTTCAATATCTCAGCTCTGGAAGGGTCTAGAGCCTCCATTGTTGCACTCAGGTCTAAGTCTCATGGCCCTCTATCAGAATCCAGAGTTTCGAGAAGATTGGGGATACTTAATTTTTCGCCCAAAAAAAAAAAACGTAAGGGGTAACACTGTCGTTTTTTTTTCGGGTCGAAATTTTGAGTTTCGATATCTCAGCACTGGAAGGGTCTAGAGCCCCCATTGTTGCACTCAGGTCTATGCCTCATGGCCCTCTATCAGAATCTAGAGTTTTGAGAAGATTGGGGATACTTAATTTTTCGCCCCCCCCAAAAAAAAAACGTAAGGGGTAACACTGTCGTTTTTTTTTCTGGTCGAAATTTTGAGTTTCGATATCTCAGCTCTGGAAGGGTCTAGAGCCTCCATTGTTGCACTCAGGTCTACAGTATGTCTCATGGTCCTCTATCAGAATCCAGAGTTTTGAGAAGATTGGGGATACTTCATTTTTCGCCCAAAAAAAAAACGTAAGGGGTAACACTGTCGTTTTTTTTTCGGGTCGAAATTTTGAGTTTTGATATCTCAGCACTGGAAGGGTCTAGAGCCTCCATTGTTGCACTCAGGTCTATGTCTCATGGCCCTCTATAAGAATCCAGAGTTTTGAGAAGATTGGGGATACTTAATTTTTCGCCCAAAAAAAAAAAACGTAAGGGGTAACACTGTCGTTTTTTTTTTCGGGTCGAAATTTTGAGTTTCGATATCTCAGCTCTGGAAGGGGCTAGAGCCTCCATTTTTGCACTCAGGTCTAAGTCTCATGGCCCTCTATCAGAATTTGGGAAGATTGGAGAGACTTAATTTTTCGCCCAAAAAAAAAACGTAAGGGGTACCACTGTCGTTTTTTTTTTCGGGCCGAATTTTTGAGTTTCGATATCTCAGCTCTGGAAGAGGCTAGAGCCTCCATTTTTGCACTCAGGTCTAAGTCTCATGGCCCTCTATCAGAATTTGGGAAGATTGGAGAAACTTAATTTTTCGCCCAAAAAAAAAACGTAAGGGGTACCACTGTCGTTTTTTTTTCGGGCCAAATTTTTGAGTTTCGATATCTCAGCTCTGGAAGGGGCTAGAGCCTCCATTTTTGCACTCAGGTCTAAGTCTCATGGCCCTCTATCAGAATTTGGGAAGATTGGAGAAACTTAATTTTTCGCCCAAAAAAAAAAACGTAAGGGGTACCACTGTCGTTTTTTTTTCGGGCCGAATTTTTGAGTTTCGATATCTCAGCTCTGGAAGGGGCTAGAGCCTCCATTTTTGCACTCAGGTCTAAGTCTCATGGCCCTCTATCAGAATCCAGAGTTTCGAGAAGATTGGGGATACTTAATTTTTCGCCCAAAAAAAAAAAACGTAAGGGGTAACACTGTCGTTTTTTTTTCGGGTCGAAATTTTGAGTTTCGATATCTCAGCACTGGAAGGGTCTAGAGCCCCCATTGTTGCACTCAGGTCTATGCCTCATGGCCCTCTATCAGAATCTAGAGTTTTGAGAAGATTGGGGATACTTAATTTTTCGCCCCCCCCAAAAAAAAAACGTAAGGGGTAACACTGTCGTTTTTTTTTCTGGTCGAAATTTTGAGTTTCGATATCTCAGCTCTGGAAGGGTCTAGAGCCTCCATTGTTGCACTCAGGTCTACAGTATGTCTCATGGTCCTCTATCAGAATCCAGAGTTTTGAGAAGATTGGGGATACTTCATTTTTCGCCCAAAAAAAAAACGTAAGGGGTAACACTGTCGTTTTTTTTTCGGGTCGAAATTTTGAGTTTTGATATCTCAGCACTGGAAGGGTCTAGAGCCTCCATTGTTGCACTCAGGTCTATGTCTCATGGCCCTCTATAAGAATCCAGAGTTTTGAGAAGATTGGGGATACTTAATTTTTCGCCCAAAAAAAAAAACGTAAGGGGTAACACTGTCGTTTTTTTTTTCGGGTCGAAATTTTGAGTTTCGATATCTCAGCTCTGGAAGGGGCTAGAGCCTCCATTTTTGCACTCAGGTCTAAGTCTCATGGCCCTCTATCAGAATTTGGGAAGATTGGAGAGACTTAATTTTTCGCCCAAAAAAAAAACGTAAGGGGTACCACTGTCGTTTTTTTTTTCGGGCCGAATTTTTGAGTTTCGATATCTCAGCTCTGGAAGAGGCTAGAGCCTCCATTTTTGCACTCAGGTCTAAGTCTCATGGCCCTCTATCAGAATTTGGGAAGATTGGAGAAACTTAATTTTTCGCCCAAAAAAAAAACGTAAGGGGTACCACTGTCGTTTTTTTTTCGGGCCAAATTTTTGAGTTTCGATATCTCAGCTCTGGAAGGGGCTAGAGCCTCCATTTTTGCACTCAGGTCTAAGTCTCATGGCCCTCTATCAGAATTTGGGAAGATTGGAGAAACTTAATTTTTCGCCCAAAAAAAAAAACGTAAGGGGTACCACTGTCGTTTTTTTTTCGGGCCGAATTTTTGAGTTTCGATATCTCAGCTCTGGAAGGGGCTAGAGCCTCCATTTTTGCACTCAGGTCTAAGTCTCATGGCCCTCTATCAGAATTTGGGAAGATTGGAGAAACTTAATTTTTCGCCCCCCAAAAAAAAAAACGTAAGGGGTACCACTGTCGTTTTTTTTTCGGGCCGAATTTTTGAATTTCGATATCTCAGCTCTGGAAGGGGCTAGAGCCTCCATTTTCGCACTCAGGTCTAAGTCTCATGGCCCTCTATCAGAATTTGGGAAGATTGGAGAAACTTAATTTTTCGCCCAAAAAAAACGTAAGGGGTACCACTGTCGTTTTTTTTTCGGGCCGAATTTTTGAGTTTCGATATCTCAGCTCTGGAAGAGGCTAGAGCCTCCATTTTTGCACTCAGGTCTAAGTCTCATGGCCCTCTATCAGAATTTGGGAAGATTGGAGAAACTTAATTTTTCGCCCAAAAAAAAAAACGTAAGGGGTACCACTGTCGTTTTTTTTTTCGGGCCGAATTTTTGAGTTTCGATATCTCAGCTCTGGAAGGGGCTAGAGCCTCCATTTTTGCACTCAGGTCTAAGTCTCATGGCCCTCTATCAGAATTTGGGAAGATTGGAGAAACTTAATTTTTCGCCCCAAAAAAAAAAACGTAAGGGGTACCACTGTCGTTTTTTTTTCGGGCCGAATTTTTGAATTTCGATATCTCAGCTCTGGAAGGGGCTAGAGCCTCCATTTTTGCACTCAGGTCTAAGTCTCATGGCCCTCTATCAGAATTTGGGAAGATTGGAGAAACTTAATTTTTCGCCCAAAAAAAACGTAAGGGGTACCACTGTCGTTTTTTTTTTTCGGGCCGAATTTTTGAGTTTCGATATCTCAGCTCTGGAAGGGGCTAGAGCCTCCATTTTTGCACTCAGGTCTAAGTCTCATGGCCCTCTATCAGAATTTGGGAAGATTGGAGAAACTTAATTTTTCGCCCACAAAAAAAACGTAAGGGGTACCACTGTCGTTTTTTTTTTTCGGGCCGAATTTTTGAGTTTCGATATCTCAGCTCTGGAAGGGGCTAGAGCCTCCATTTTTGCACTCAGGTCTAAGTCTCATGGCCCTCTATCAGAATTTGGGAAGATTGGAGAAACTTAATTTTTCGCTCCCAAAAAAAAACGTAAGGGGTACCACTGTCGTTTTTTTTTCGGGCCGAATTTTTGAGTTTCGATATCTCAGCTCTGGAAGAGGCTAGAGCCTCCATTTTTGCACTCAGGTCTAAGTCTCATGGCCCTCTATCAGAATTTGGGAAGATTGGAGAAACTTAATTTTTCGCCCAAAAAAAAACCGTAAGGGGTACCACTGTCGTTTTTTTTTCGGGTCGAAATTTTGAGTTTCAATATCTCAGCTCTGGAAGGGTCTAGAGCCTCCATTGTTGCACTCAGGTCTAAGTCTCCTGGCCCTCTATCAGAATCCAGAGTTTCGAGAAGATTGGGGATATTTAATTTTTCGCCCAAAAAAAAAAAAACGTAAGGGGTAACACTGTCGTTTTTTTTTCGGGTCGAAATTTTGAGTTTCGATATCTCAGCACTGGAAGGGTCTAGAGCCCCCATTGTTGCACTCAGGTCTATGTCTCATGGCCCTCTATCAGAATCTAGAGTTTTGAGAAGATTGGGGATACTTAATTTTTCGCCCCCCCCAAAAAAAACGTAAGGGGTAACACTGTCGTTTTTTTTTCTGGTCGAAATTTTGAGTTTCGATATCTCAGCTCTGGAAGGGTCTAGAGCCTCCATTGTTGCACTCAGGTCTAAGTCTCATGGCCCTCTATCAGAATCCAGAGTTTTGAGAAGATTGGGGATACTTAATTTTTCGCCCCCCCAAAAAAAACGTAAGGGGTAAAACTGTCGTTTTTTTTTTCGGGTCAAATTTTTGAGTTTCGATATCTCAGCTCTGGAAGGGTCTAGAGCCTCCATTTTTGCACTCAGGTCTAAGGCTCATGGCCCTCTATCAGAATCCAGAGTTTTGAGAAGATTGGGGATACTTAATTTTTCGCCCAAAAAAAAAAAACGTAAGGGGTAACACTGTCGTTTTTTTTTCGGGTCGAAATTTTGAGTTTCGATATCTCAGCACTGGAAGGGTCTAGAGCCTCCATTGTTGCACTCAGGTCTATGTCTCATGGCCCTCTATCAGAATCCAGAGTTTTGAGAAGATTGGGGATACTTAATTTTTCGCCCAAAAAAAAAAAACGTAAGGGGTAACACTTTCGTTTTTTTTTTCGGGTCAAATTTTTGAGTTTCGATATCTCAGCTCTGGAAGGGGCTAGAGCCTCCATTTTTGCACTCAGGTCTAAGTCTCATGGCCCTCTATCAGAATTTGGGAAGATTGGAGAAACTTAATTTTTCGCCCAAAAAAAAATCGTAAGGGGTACCACTGTCGTTTTTTTTTTTCGGGCCGAATTTTTGAGTTTCGATATCTCAGCTCTGGAAGGGGCTAGAGCCTCCATTTTTGCACTCAGGTCTAAGTCTCATGGCCCTCTATCAGAATTTGGGAAGATTGGAGAAACTTAATTTTTCGCCCAAAAAAAAAACGTAAGGGGTACCACTGTCGTTTTTTTTTTCGGGCCGAATTTTTGAGTTTCGATATCTCAGCTCTGGAAGGGGCTAGAGCCTCCATTTTTGCACTCAGGTCTAAGTCTCATGGCCCTCTATCAGAATTTGGGAAGATTGGAGAAACTTAATTTTTCGCTCCCAAAAAAAAACGTAAGGGGTACCACTGTCGTTTTTTTTTCGGGCCGAATTTTTGAGTTTCGATATCTCAGCTCTGGAAGAGGCTAGAGCCTCCATTTTTGCACTCAGGTCTAAGTCTCATGGCCCTCTATCAGAATTTGGGAAGATTGGAGAAACTTAATTTTTCGCCCAAAAAAAAACCGTAAGGGGTACCACTGTCGTTTTTTTTTCGGGTCGAAATTTTGAGTTTCAATATCTCAGCTCTGGAAGGGTCTAGAGCCTCCATTGTTGCACTCAGGTCTAAGTCTCCTGGCCCTCTATCAGAATCCAGAGTTTCGAGAAGATTGGGGATATTTAATTTTTCGCCCAAAAAAAAAAAACGTAAGGGGTAACACTGTCGTTTTTTTTTCGGGTCGAAATTTTGAGTTTCGATATCTCAGCACTGGAAGGGTCTAGAGCCCCCATTGTTGCACTCAGGTCTATGTCTCATGGCCCTCTATCAGAATCTAGAGTTTTGAGAAGATTGGGGATACTTAATTTTTCGCCCCCCCCAAAAAAAACGTAAGGGGTAACACTGTCGTTTTTTTTTCTGGTCGAAATTTTGAGTTTCGATATCTCAGCTCTGGAAGGGTCTAGAGCCTCCATTGTTGCACTCAGGTCTAAGTCTCATGGCCCTCTATCAGAATCCAGAGTTTTGAGAAGATTGGGGATACTTAATTTTTCGCCCCCCCCAAAAAAACGTAAGGGGTAACACTGTCGTTTTTTTTTTCGGGTCAAATTTTTGAGTTTCGATATCTCAGCTCTGGAAGGGTCTAGAGCCTCCATTTTTGCACTCAGGTCTAAGGCTCATGGCCCTCTATCAGAATCCAGAGTTTTGAGAAGATTGGGGATACTTAATTTTTCGCCCAAAAAAAAAAAACGTAAGGGGTAACACTGTCGTTTTTTTTTCGGGTCGAAATTTTGAGTTTCGATATCTCAGCACTGGAAGGGTCTAGAGCCTCCATTGTTGCACTCAGGTCTATGTCTCATGGCCCTCTATCAGAATCCAGAGTTTTGAGAAGATTGGGGATACTTAATTTTTCGCCCAAAAAAAAAAAAACGTAAGGGGTAACACTTTCGTTTTTTTTTTCGGGTCAAATTTTTGAGTTTCGATATCTCAGCTCTGGAAGGGTCTAGAGCCTCCATTTTTGCACTCAGGTCTAAGGCTCATGGCCCTCTATCAGAATCCAGAGTTTTGAGAAGATTGGGGATACTTAATTTTTCGCCCAAAAAAAAAAAAACGTAAGGGGTAACACTGTCGTTTTTTTTTCGGGTCGAAATTTTGAGTTTCGATACCTCAGCACTGGAAGGGTCTAGAGCCTCCATTGTTGCACTCAGGTCTATGTCTCATGGCCCTCTATCAGAATCCAGAGTTTTGTGAAGATTGGGGATACTTAATTTTTCGCCCAAAAAAAAAAAACGTAAGGGGTAACACTTTCGTTTTTTTTTTCGGGTCGAAATTTTGAGTTTCGATATGTCAGCACTGGAAGGGTCTAGAACCTCCATTGTTGCACTCAGGTCTATGTCTCATGGCCCTCTATCAGAATCCAGAGTTTTGAGAAGATTGGGGATACTTAATTTTTCGCCCAAAAAAAAAAACGTAAGGGGTAACACTGTCGTTTTTTTTTCGGGTCGAAATTTTGAGTTTCGATATCTCAGCACTGGAAGGGTCTAGAGCCCCCATTGTTGCACTCAGGTCTATGTCTCATGGCCCTCTATCAGAATCTAGAGTTTTGAGAAGATTGGGGATACTTAATTTTTCGCCCCCCCCAAAAAAAAACGTAAGGGGTAACACTGTCGTTTTTTTTTCTGGTCGAAATTTTGAGTTTCGATATCTCAGCTCTGGAAGGGTCTAGAGCCTCCATTGTTGCACTCAGGTCTACAGTATGTCTCATGGTCCTCTATCAGAATCCAGAGTTTTGAGAAGATTGGGGATACTTCATTTTTCGCCCAAAAAAAAAACGTAAGGGGTAACACTGTCGTTTTTTTTTCGGGTCGAAATTTTGAGTTTTGATATCTCAGCACTGGAAGGGTCTAGAGCCTCCATTGTTGCACTCAGGTCTATGTCTCATGGCCCTCTATAAGAATCCAGAGTTTTGAGAAGATTGGGGATACTTAATTTTTCGCCCCAAAAAAAAAAACGTAAGGGGTAACACTGTCGTTTTTTTTTTCGGGTCGAAATTTTGAGTTTCGATATCTCAGCTCTGGAAGGGGCTAGAGCCTCCATTTTTGCACTCAGGTCTAAGTCTCATGGCCCTCTATCAGAATTTGGGAAGATTGGAGAGACTTAATTTTTCGCCCAAAAAAAAAACGTAAGGGGTACCACTGTCGTTTTTTTTTTCGGGCCGAATTTTTGAGTTTCGATATCTCAGCTCTGGAAGAGGCTAGAGCCTCCATTTTTGCACTCAGGTCTAAGTCTCATGGCCCTCTATCAGAATTTGGGAAGATTGGAGAAACTTAATTTTTCGCCCAAAAAAAAAACGTAAGGGGTACCACTGTCGTTTTTTTTTCGGGCCAAATTTTTGAGTTTCGATATCTCAGCTCTGGAAGGGGCTAGAGCCTCCATTTTTGCACTCAGGTCTAAGTCTCATGGCCCTCTATCAGAATTTGGGAAGATTGGAGAAACTTAATTTTTCGCCCAAAAAAAAAAACGTAAGGGGTACCACTGTCGTTTTTTTTTCGGGCCGAATTTTTGAGTTTCGATATCTCAGCTCTGGAAGGGGCTAGAGCCTCCATTTTTGCACTCAGGTCTAAGTCTCATGGCCCTCTATCAGAATTTGGGAAGATTGGAGAAACTTAATTTTTCGCCCCAAAAAAAAAAAACGTAAGGGGTACCACTGTCGTTTTTTTTCCGGGCCGAATTTTTGAATTTCGATATCTCAGCTCTGGAAGGGGCTAGAGCCTCCATTTTCGCACTCAGGTCTAAGTCTCATGGCCCTCTATCAGAATTTGGGAAGATTGGAGAAACTTAATTTTTCGCCCAAAAAAAAACGTAAGGGGTACCACTGTCGTTTTTTTTTCGGGCCGAATTTTTGAGTTTCGATATCTCAGCTCTGGAAGAGGCTAGAGCCTCCATTTTTGCACTCAGGTCTAAGTCTCATGGCCCTCTATCAGAATTTGGGAAGATTGGAGAAACTTAATTTTTCGCCCAAAAAAAAAAACGTAAGGGGTACCACTGTCGTTTTTTTTTTCGGGCCGAATTTTTGAGTTTCGATATCTCAGCTCTGGAAGGGGCTAGAGCCTCCATTTTTGCACTCAGGTCTAAGTCTCATGGCCCTCTATCAGAATTTGGGAAGATTGGAGAAACTTAATTTTTCGCCCCAAAAAAAAAAACGTAAGGGGTACCACTGTCGTTTTTTTTTCGGGCCGAATTTTTGAATTTCGATATCTCAGCTCTGGAAGGGGCTAGAGCCTCCATTTTTGCACTCAGGTCTAAGTCTCATGGCCCTCTATCAGAATTTGGGAAGATTGGAGAAACTTAATTTTTCGCCCAAAAAAAACGTAAGGGGTACCACTGTCGTTTTTTTTTTCGGGCCGAATTTTTGAGTTTCGATATCTCAGCTCTGGAAGGGGCTAGAGCCTCCATTTTTGCACTCAGGTCTAAGTCTCATGGCCCTCTATCAGAATTTGGGAAGATTGGAGAAACTTAATTTTTCGCCCAAAAAAAAATCGTAAGGGGTACCACTGTCGTTTTTTTTTTTCGGGCCGAATTTTTGAGTTTCGATATCTCAGCTCTGGAAGGGGCTAGAGCCTCCATTTTTGCACTCAGGTCTAAGTCTCATGGCCCTCTATCAGAATTTGGGAAGATTGGAGAAACTTAATTTTTCGCTCCCAAAAAAAAACGTAAGGGGTACCACTGTCGTTTTTTTTTCGGGCCGAATTTTTGAGTTTCGATATCTCAGCTCTGGAAGAGGCTAGAGCCTCCATTTTTGCACTCAGGTCTAAGTCTCATGGCCCTCTATCAGAATTTGGGAAGATTGGAGAAACTTAATTTTTCGCCCAAAAAAAAACCGTAAGGGGTACCACTGTCGTTTTTTTTTCGGGTCGAAATTTTGAGTTTCAATATCTCAGCTCTGGAAGGGTCTAGAGCCTCCATTGTTGCACTCAGGTCTAAGTCTCCTGGCCCTCTATCAGAATCCAGAGTTTCGAGAAGATTGGGGATATTTAATTTTTCGCCCAAAAAAAAAAAACGTAAGGGGTAACACTGTCGTTTTTTTTTCGGGTCGAAATTTTGAGTTTCGATATCTCAGCACTGGAAGGGTCTAGAGCCCCCATTGTTGCACTCAGGTCTATGTCTCATGGCCCTCTATCAGAATCTAGAGTTTTGAGAAGATTGGGGATACTTAATTTTTCGCCCCCCCCAAAAAAAACGTAAGGGGTAACACTGTCGTTTTTTTTTCTGGTCGAAATTTTGAGTTTCGATATCTCAGCTCTGGAAGGGTCTAGAGCCTCCATTGTTGCACTCAGGTCTAAGTCTCATGGCCCTCTATCAGAATCCAGAGTTTTGAGAAGATTGGGGATACTTAATTTTTCGCCCCCCCCAAAAAAACGTAAGGGGTAACACTGTCGTTTTTTTTTTCGGGTCAAATTTTTGAGTTTCGATATCTCAGCTCTGGAAGGGTCTAGAGCCTCCATTTTTGCACTCAGGTCTAAGGCTCATGGCCCTCTATCAGAATCCAGAGTTTTGAGAAGATTGGGGATACTTAATTTTTCGCCCAAAAAAAAAAAACGTAAGGGGTAACACTGTCGTTTTTTTTTCGGGTCGAAATTTTGAGTTTCGATATCTCAGCACTGGAAGGGTCTAGAGCCTCCATTGTTGCACTCAGGTCTATGTCTCATGGCCCTCTATCAGAATCCAGAGTTTTGAGAAGATTGGGGATACTTAATTTTTCGCCCAAAAAAAAAAAAACGTAAGGGGTAACACTTTCGTTTTTTTTTTCGGGTCAAATTTTTGAGTTTCGATATCTCAGCTCTGGAAGGGTCTAGAGCCTCCATTTTTGCACTCAGGTCTAAGGCTCATGGCCCTCTATCAGAATCCAGAGTTTTGAGAAGATTGGGGATACTTAATTTTTCGCCCAAAAAAAAAAAAACGTAAGGGGTAACACTGTCGTTTTTTTTTCGGGTCGAAATTTTGAGTTTCGATACCTCAGCACTGGAAGGGTCTAGAGCCTCCATTGTTGCACTCAGGTCTATGTCTCATGGCCCTCTATCAGAATCCAGAGTTTTGTGAAGATTGGGGATACTTAATTTTTCGCCCAAAAAAAAAAAAACGTAAGGGGTAACACTTTCGTTTTTTTTTTCGGGTCGAAATTTTGAGTTTCGATATGTCAGCACTGGAAGGGTCTAGAACCTCCATTGTTGCACTCAGGTCTATGTCTCATGGCCCTCTATCAGAATCCAGAGTTTTGAGAAGATTGGGGATACTTAATTTTTCGCCCAAAAAAAAAAACGTAAGGGGTAACACTGTCGTTTTTTTTTCGGGTCGAAATTTTGAGTTTCGATATCTCAGCACTGGAAGGGTCTAGAGCCCCCATTGTTGCACTCAGGTCTATGTCTCATGGCCCTCTATCAGAATCTAGAGTTTTGAGAAGATTGGGGATACTTAATTTTTCGCCCCCCCCAAAAAAAAACGTAAGGGGTAACACTGTCGTTTTTTTTTCTGGTCGAAATTTTGAGTTTCGATATCTCAGCTCTGGAAGGGTCTAGAGCCTCCATTGTTGCACTCAGGTCTACAGTATGTCTCATGGTCCTCTATCAGAATCCAGAGTTTTGAGAAGATTGGGGATACTTCATTTTTCGCCCAAAAAAAAAACGTAAGGGGTAACACTGTCGTTTTTTTTTCGGGTCGAAATTTTGAGTTTTGATATCTCAGCACTGGAAGGGTCTAGAGCCTCCATTGTTGCACTCAGGTCTATGTCTCATGGCCCTCTATAAGAATCCAGAGTTTTGAGAAGATTGGGGATACTTAATTTTTCGCCCCAAAAAAAAAAACGTAAGGGGTAACACTGTCGTTTTTTTTTTCGGGTCGAAATTTTGAGTTTCGATATCTCAGCTCTGGAAGGGGCTAGAGCCTCCATTTTTGCACTCAGGTCTAAGTCTCATGGCCCTCTATCAGAATTTGGGAAGATTGGAGAGACTTAATTTTTCGCCCAAAAAAAAAACGTAAGGGGTACCACTGTCGTTTTTTTTTTCGGGCCGAATTTTTGAGTTTCGATATCTCAGCTCTGGAAGAGGCTAGAGCCTCCATTTTTGCACTCAGGTCTAAGTCTCATGGCCCTCTATCAGAATTTGGGAAGATTGGAGAAACTTAATTTTTCGCCCAAAAAAAAAACGTAAGGGGTACCACTGTCGTTTTTTTTTCGGGCCAAATTTTTGAGTTTCGATATCTCAGCTCTGGAAGGGGCTAGAGCCTCCATTTTTGCACTCAGGTCTAAGTCTCATGGCCCTCTATCAGAATTTGGGAAGATTGGAGAAACTTAATTTTTCGCCCAAAAAAAAAAACGTAAGGGGTACCACTGTCGTTTTTTTTTCGGGCCGAATTTTTGAGTTTCGATATCTCAGCTCTGGAAGGGGCTAGAGCCTCCATTTTTGCACTCAGGTCTAAGTCTCATGGCCCTCTATCAGAATTTGGGAAGATTGGAGAAACTTAATTTTTCGCCCCAAAAAAAAAAAACGTAAGGGGTACCACTGTCGTTTTTTTTCCGGGCCGAATTTTTGAATTTCGATATCTCAGCTCTGGAAGGGGCTAGAGCCTCCATTTTCGCACTCAGGTCTAAGTCTCATGGCCCTCTATCAGAATTTGGGAAGATTGGAGAAACTTAATTTTTCGCCCAAAAAAAAACGTAAGGGGTACCACTGTCGTTTTTTTTTCGGGCCGAATTTTTGAGTTTCGATATCTCAGCTCTGGAAGAGGCTAGAGCCTCCATTTTTGCACTCAGGTCTAAGTCTCATGGCCCTCTATCAGAATTTGGGAAGATTGGAGAAACTTAATTTTTCGCCCAAAAAAAAAAACGTAAGGGGTACCACTGTCGTTTTTTTTTTCGGGCCGAATTTTTGAGTTTCGATATCTCAGCTCTGGAAGGGGCTAGAGCCTCCATTTTTGCACTCAGGTCTAAGTCTCATGGCCCTCTATCAGAATTTGGGAAGATTGGAGAAACTTAATTTTTCGCCCCAAAAAAAAAAACGTAAGGGGTACCACTGTCGTTTTTTTTTCGGGCCGAATTTTTGAATTTCGATATCTCAGCTCTGGAAGGGGCTAGAGCCTCCATTTTTGCACTCAGGTCTAAGTCTCATGGCCCTCTATCAGAATTTGGGAAGATTGGAGAAACTTAATTTTTCGCCCAAAAAAAACGTAAGGGGTACCACTGTCGTTTTTTTTTTCGGGCCGAATTTTTGAGTTTCGATATCTCAGCTCTGGAAGGGGCTAGAGCCTCCATTTTTGCACTCAGGTCTAAGTCTCATGGCCCTCTATCAGAATTTGGGAAGATTGGAGAAACTTAATTTTTCGCCCAAAAAAAAATCGTAAGGGGTACCACTGTCGTTTTTTTTTTTCGGGCCGAATTTTTGAGTTTCGATATCTCAGCTCTGGAAGGGGCTAGAGCCTCCATTTTTGCACTCAGGTCTAAGTCTCATGGCCCTCTATCAGAATTTGGGAAGATTGGAGAAACTTAATTTTTCGCCCAAAAAAAAAACGTAAGGGGTACCACTGTCGTTTTTTTTTTCGGGCCGAATTTTTGAGTTTCGATATCTCAGCTCTGGAAGGGGCTAGAGCCTCCATTTTTGCACTCAGGTCTAAGTCTCATGGCCCTCTATCAGAATTTGGGAAGATTGGAGAAACTTAATTTTTCGCTCCCAAAAAAAAAACGTAAGGGGTACCACTGTCGTTTTTTTTTCGGGCCGAATTTTTGAGTTTCGATATCTCAGCTCTGGAAGAGGCTAGAGCCTCCATTTTTGCACTCAGGTCTAAGTCTCATGGCCCTCTATCAGAATTTGGGAAGATTGGAGAAACTTAATTTTTCGCCCAAAAAAAAACCGTAAGGGGTACCACTGTCGTTTTTTTTTCGGGTCGAAATTTTGAGTTTCAATATCTCAGCTCTGGAAGGGTCTAGAGCCTCCATTGTTGCACTCAGGTCTAAGTCTCCTGGCCCTCTATCAGAATCCAGAGTTTCGAGAAGATTGGGGATATTTAATTTTTCGCCCAAAAAAAAAAAACGTAAGGGGTAACACTGTCGTTTTTTTTTCGGGTCGAAATTTTGAGTTTCGATATCTCAGCACTGGAAGGGTCTAGAGCCCCCATTGTTGCACTCAGGTCTATGTCTCATGGCCCTCTATCAGAATCTAGAGTTTTGAGAAGATTGGGGATACTTAATTTTTCGCCCCCCCCAAAAAAAACGTAAGGGGTAACACTGTCGTTTTTTTTTCTGGTCGAAATTTTGAGTTTCGATATCTCAGCTCTGGAAGGGTCTAGAGCCTCCATTGTTGCACTCAGGTCTAAGTCTCATGGCCCTCTATCAGAATCCAGAGTTTTGAGAAGATTGGGGATACTTAATTTTTCGCCCCCCCAAAAAAAACGTAAGGGGTAACACTGTCGTTTTTTTTTTCGGGTCAAATTTTTGAGTTTCGATATCTCAGCTCTGGAAGGGTCTAGAGCCTCCATTGTTGCACTCAGGTCTAAGTTTCATGGCCCTCTATCAGAATTTGGGAAGATTGGGGATACTTAATTTTTCGCCCAAAAAAAAAAAACGTAAGGGGTAACACTGTCGTTTTTTTTTCGGGTCGAAATTTTGAGTTTCGATATCTCAGCACTGGAAGGGTCTAGAGCCTCCATTGTTGCACTCAGGTCTATGTCTCATGGCCCTCTATCAGAATCCAGAGTTTTGAGAAGATTGGGGATACTTAATTTTTCGCCCAAAAAAAAAAAACGTAAGGGGTAACACTTTCGTTTTTTTTTTCGGGTCAAATTTTTGAGTTTCGATATCTCAGCTCTGGAAGGGGCTAGAGCCTCCATTTTTGCACTCAGGTCTAAGTCTCATGGCCCTCTATCAGAATTTGGGAAGATTGGAGAAACTTAATTTTTCGCCCAAAAAAAAATCGTAAGGGGTACCACTGTCGTTTTTTTTTTCGGGCCGAATTTTTGAGTTTCGATATCTCAGCTCTGGAAGGGGCTAGAGCCTCCATTTTTGCACTCAGGTCTAAGTCTCATGGCCCTCTATCAGAATTTGGGAAGATTGGAGAAACTTAATTTTTCGCCCAAAAAAAAAACGTAAGGGGTACCACTGTCGTTTTTTTTTTCGGGCCGAATTTTTGAGTTTCGATATCTCAGCTCTGGAAGGGGCTAGAGCCTCCATTTTTGCACTCAGGTCTAAGTCTCATGGCCCTCTATCAGAATTTGGGAAGATTGGAGAAACTTAATTTTTCGCTCCCAAAAAAAAACGTAAGGGGTACCACTGTCGTTTTTTTTTCGGGCCGAATTTTTGAGTTTCGATATCTCAGCTCTGGAAGAGGCTAGAGCCTCCATTTTTGCACTCAGGTCTAAGTCTCATGGCCCTCTATCAGAATTTGGGAAGATTGGAGAAACTTAATTTTTCGCCCAAAAAAAAACCGTAAGGGGTACCACTGTCGTTTTTTTTTCGGGTCGAAATTTTGAGTTTCAATATCTCAGCTCTGGAAGGGTCTAGAGCCTCCATTGTTGCACTCAGGTCTAAGTCTCCTGGCCCTCTATCAGAATCCAGAGTTTCGAGAAGATTGGGGATATTTAATTTTTCGCCCAAAAAAAAAAAACGTAAGGGGTAACACTGTCGTTTTTTTTTCGGGTCGAAATTTTGAGTTTCGATATCTCAGCACTGGAAGGGTCTAGAGCCCCCATTGTTGCACTCAGGTCTATGTCTCATGGCCCTCTATCAGAATCTAGAGTTTTGAGAAGATTGGGGATACTTAATTTTTCGCCCCCCCCAAAAAAAACGTAAGGGGTAACACTGTCGTTTTTTTTTCTGGTCGAAATTTTGAGTTTCGATATCTCAGCTCTGGAAGGGTCTAGAGCCTCCATTGTTGCACTCAGGTCTAAGTCTCATGGCCCTCTATCAGAATCCAGAGTTTTGAGAAGATTGGGGATACTTAATTTTTCGCCCCCCCAAAAAAAACGTAAGGGGTAACACTGTCGTTTTTTTTTTTCGGGTCAAATTTTTGAGTTTCGATATCTCAGCTCTGGAAGGGTCTAGAGCCTCCATTTTTGCACTCAGGTCTAAGGCTCATGGCCCTCTATCAGAATCCAGAGTTTTGAGAAGATTGGGGATACTTAATTTTTCGCCCAAAAAAAAAAAAACGTAAGGGGTAACACTGTCGTTTTTTTTTCGGGTCGAAATTTTGAGTTTCGATATCTCAGCACTGGAAGGGTCTAGAGCCTCCATTGTTGCACTCAGGTCTATGTCTCATGGCCCTCTATCAGAATCCAGAGTTTTGAGAAGATTGGGGATACTTAATTTTTCGCCCAAAAAAAAAAAACGTAAGGGGTAACACTTTCGTTTTTTTTTTCGGGTCAAATTTTTGAGTTTCGATATCTCAGCTCTGGAAGGGTCTAGAGCCTCCATTTTTGCACTCAGGTCTAAGGCTCATGGCCCTCTATCAGAATCCAGAGTTTTGAGAAGATTGGGGATACTTAATTTTTCGCCCAAAAAAAAAAAAACGTAAGGGGTAACACTGTCGTTTTTTTTTCGGGTCGAAATTTTGAGTTTCGATACCTCAGCACTGGAAGGGTCTAGAGCCTCCATTGTTGCACTCAGGTCTATGTCTCATGGCCCTCTATCAGAATCCAGAGTTTTGTGAAGATTGGGGATACTAAATTTTTCGCCCAAAAAAAAAAAAACGTAAGGGGTAACACTTTCGTTTTTTTTTTCGGGTCGAAATTTTGAGTTTCGATATGTCAGCACTGGAAGGGTCTAGAACCTCCATTGTTGCACTCAGGTCTATGTCTCATGGCCCTCTATCAGAATCCAGAGTTTTGAGAAGATTGGGGATACTTAATTTTTCGCCCCAAAAAAAAAAACGTAAGGGGTAACACTGTCGTTTTTTTTTCGGGTCGAAATTTTGAGTTTCGATATCTCAGCTCTGGAAGGGTCTAGAGCCTCCATTTTTGCACTCAGGTCTAAGTCTCATGGCCCTCTATCAGAATTTGGGAAGATTGGAGAAACTTAATTTTTCGCCCAAAAAAAACGTAAGGGGTACCACTGTCGTTTTTTTTTCGGGCCGAATTTTTGAGTTTCGATATCTCAGCTCTGGAAGGGTCTAGAGCCTCCATTTTTGCACTCAGGTCTAAGTCTCATGGCCCTCTATCAGAATTTGGGAAGATTGGAGAAACTTAATTTTTCGCCCCAAAAAAAACCGTAAGGGGTACCACTGTCGTTTTTTTTTTTCGGCCTGAATTTTTGAGTTTCGATATCTCAGCTCTGGAAGGGGCTAGAGCCTCCATTTTTGCACTCAGGTCTAAGTCTCATGGCCCTCTATCAGAATTTGGGAAGATTGGAGAAACTTAATTTTTCGCCCAAAAAAAAAACGTAAGGGGTACCACTGTCGTTTTTTTTTTCGGGCCGAATTTTTGAGTTTCGATATCTCAGCTCTGGAAGGGGCTAGAGCCTCCATTTTTGCACTCAGGTCTAAGGCTCATGGCCCTCTATCAGAATCCAGAGTTTTGAGAAGATTGGGGATACTTAATTTTTCGCCCCCAAAAAAAAAAAACGTAAGGGGTAACACTGTCGTTTTTTTTTCGGGTCAAAATTTTGAGTTTCGATATCTCAGCTCTGGAAGGGTCTAGAGCCTCCATTTTTGCACTCAGGTCTAAGGCTCATGGCCCTCTATCAGAATACAGAGTTTTGAAAAGATTGGGGATACTTAATTTTTCGCCCAAAAAAAAAAAACGTAAGGGGTAACACTGTCGTTTTTTTTTTCTGGTCGAAATTTTGAGTTTCGATATCTCAGCACTGGAAGGGTCTAGAGCCTCCATTGTTGCACTCAGGTCTATGTCTCATGGCCCTCTATCAGAATCCAGAGTTTTGAGAAGATTGGGGATACTTAATTTTTCGCCCAAAAAAAAAAACGTAAGGGGTAACACTGTCGTTTTTTTTTCGGGTCGAAATTTTGAGTTTCGATATCTCAGCACTGGAAGGGTCTAGAACCTCCATTGTTGCACTCAGGTCTATGTCTCATGGCCCTCTATCAGAATCCAGAGTTTTGAGAAGATTGGGGATACTTAATTTTTCGCCCCCCAAAAAAAACGTAAGGGGTAACACTGTCGTTTTTTTTTCTGGTCGAAATTTTGAGTTTCAATATCTCAGCTCTGGAAGGGTCTAGAGCCTCCATTGTTGCACTCAGGTCTAAGTCTCATGGCCCTCTATCAGAATCCAGAGTTTCGAGAAGATTGGGGATACTTAATTTTTCGCCCAAAAAAAAAAAAACGTGAGGGGTAACACTGTCGTTTTTTTTTCGGGTCGAAATTTTGAGTTTCGATATCTCAGCACTGGAAGGGTCTAGAGACCCCATTGTTGCACTCAGGTCTATGTCTCATGGCCCTCTATCAGAATCTAGAGTTTTAAGAAGATTGGGGATACTTAATTTTTCGCCCCCCCCAAAAAAAACGTAAGGGGTAACACTGTCGTTTTTTTTTCTGGTCGAAATTTTGAGTTTCGATATCTCAGCTCTGGAAGGGTCTAGAGCCTCCATTGTTGCACTCAGGTCTACAGTATGTCTCATGGTCCTCTATCAGAATCCAGAGTTTTGAGAAGATTGGGGATACTTCATTTTTCGCCCAAAAAAAAAACCGTAAGGGGTAACACTGTCGTTTTTTTTTCGGGTCGAAATTTTGAGTTTTGATATCTCAGCACTGGAAGGGTCTAGAGCCTCCATTGTTGCACTCAGGTCTATGTCTCATGGCCCTCTATAAGAATCCAGAGTTTTGAGAAGATTGGGGATACTTAATTTTTCGCCCAAAAAAAAAAAACGTAAGGGGTAACACTGTCGTTTTTTTTTTCGGGTCGAAATTTTGAGTTTCGATATCTCAGCTCTGGAAGGGGCTAGAGCCTCCATTTTTGCACTCAGGTCTAAGTCTCATGGACCTCTATCAGAATTTGGGAAGATTGGAGAGACTTAATTTTTCGCCCAAAAAAAAAACGTAAGGGGTACCACTGTCGTTTTTTTTTTTCGGGCCGAATTTTTGAGTTTCGATATCTCAGCTCTGGAAGAGGCTAGAGCCTCCATTTTTGCACTCAGGTCTAAGTCTCATGGCCCTCTATCAGAATTTGGGAAGATTGGAGAAACTTAATTTTTCGCCCAAAAAAAAAACGTAAGGGGTACCACTGTCGGTTTTTTTTCGGGCCAAATTTTTGAGTTTCGATATCTCAGCTCTGGAAGGGGCTAGAGCCTCCATTTTTGCACTCAGGTCTAAGTCTCATGGCCCTCTATCAGAATTTGGGAAGATTGGAGAAACTTAATTTTTCGCCCAAAAAAAAAAACGTAAGGGGTACCACTGTCGTTTTTTTTTCGGGCCGAATTTTTGAGTTTCGATATCTCAGCTCTGGAAGGGGCTAGAGCCTCCATTTTTGCACTCAGGTCTAAGTCTCATGGCCCTCTATCAGAATTTGGGAAGATTGGAGAAACTTAATTTTTCGCCCCAAAAAAAAAAAAAACGTAAGGGGTACCACTGTCGGTTTTTTTTCGGGCCGAATTTTTGAATTTCGATATCTCAGCTCTGGAAGGGGCTAGAGCCTCCATTTTCGCACTCAGGTCTAAGTCTCATGGCCCTCTATCAGAATTTGGGAAGATTGGAGAAACTTAATTTTTCGCCCAAAAAAAACGTAAGGGGTACCACTGTCGTTTTTTTTTCGGGCCGAATTTTTGAGTTTCGATATCTCAGCTCTGGAAGAGGCTAGAGCCTCCATTTTTGCACTCAGGTCTAAGTCTCATGGCCCTCTATCAGAATTTGGGAAGATTGGAGAAACTTAATTTTTCGCCCAAAAAAAAAAACGTAAGGGGTACCACTGTCGTTTTTTTTTTCGGGCCGAATTTTTGAGTTTCGATATCTCAGCTCTGGAAGGGGCTAGAGCCTCCATTTTTGCACTCAGGTCTAAGTCTCATGGCCCTCTATCAGAATTTGGGAAGATTGGAGAAACTTAATTTTTCACCCCAAAAAAAAAAAACGTAAGGGGTACCACTGTCGTTTTTTTTTCGGGCCGAATTTTTGAATTTCGATATCTCAGCTCTGGAAGGGGCTAGAGCCTCCATTTTTGCACTCAGGTCTAAGTCTCATGGCCCTCTATCAGAATTTGGGAAGATTGGAGAAACTTAATTTTTCGCCCAAAAAAAACGTAAGGGGTACCACTGTTGTTTTTTTTTCGGGCCGAATTTTTGAGTTTCGATATCTCAGCTCTGGAAGGGGCTAGAGCCTCCATTTTTGCACTCAGGTCTAAGTCTCATGGCCCTCTATCAGAATTTGGGAAGATTGGAGAAACTTAATTTTTCGCCCAAAAAAAAAACCGTAAGGGGTACCACTGTCGTTTTTTTTTTCGGGCCGAATTTTTGAGTTTCGATATCTCAGCTCTGGAAGGGGCTAGAGCCTCCATTTTTGCACTCAGGTCTAAGTCTCATGGCCCTCTATCAGAATTTGGGAAGATTGGAGAAACTTAATTTTTCGCCCAAAAAAAAAACGTAAGGGGTACCACTGTCGTTTTTTTTTTCGGGCCGAATTTTTGAGTTTCGATATCTCAGCTCTGGAAGGGGCTAGAGCCTCCATTTTTGCACTCAGGTCTAAGTCTCATGGCCCTCTATCAGAATTTGGGAAGATTGGAGAAACTTAATTTTTCGCTCCCAAAAAAAAACGTAAGGGGTACCACTGTCGTTTTTTTTTCGGGCCGAATTTTTGAGTTTCGATATCTCAGCTCTGGAAGAGGCTAGAGCCTCCATTTTTGCACTCAGGTCTAAGTCTCATGGCCCTCTATCAGAATTTGGGAAGATTGGAGAAACTTAATTTTTCGCCCAAAAAAAAACCGTAAGGGGTACCACTGTCGTTTTTTTTTCGGGTCGAAATTTTGAGTTTCAATATCTCAGCTCTGGAAGGGTCTAGAGCCTCCATTGTTGCACTCAGGTCTAAGTCTCCTGGCCCTCTATCAGAATCCAGAGTTTCGAGAAGATTGGGGATACTTAATTTTTCGCCCAAAAAAAAAAAACGTAAGGGGTAACACTGTCGTTTTTTTTTCGGGTCGAAATTTTGAGTTTCGATATCTCAGCACTGGAAGGGTCTAGAGCCCCCATTGTTGCACTCAGGTCTATGTCTCATGGCCCTCTATCAGAATCTAGAGTTTTGAGAAGATTGGGGATACTTAATTTTTCGCCCCCCCAAGAAAAAACCGTAAGGGGTAACACTGTCGTTTTTTTTTCTGGTCGAAATTTTGAGTTTCGATATCTCAGCTCTGGAAGGGTCTAGAGCCTCCATTGTTGCACTCAGGTCTAAGTCTCATGGCCCTCTATCAGAATCCAGAGTTTTGAGAAGATTGGGGATACTTAATTTTTCGCCCCCCCAAAAAAAACGTAAGGGGTAACACTGTCGTTTTTTTTTTCGGGTCAAATTTTTGAGTTTCGATATCTCAGCTCTGGAAGGGTCTAGAGCCTCCATTTTTGCACTCAGGTCTAAGGCTCATGGCCCTCTATCAGAATCCAGAGTTTTGAGAAGATTGGGGATACTTAATTTTTCGCCCAAAAAAAAAAAAACGTAAGGGGTAACACTGTCGTTTTTTTTTCGGGTCGAAATTTTGAGTTTCGATATCTCAGCACTGGAAGGGTCTAGAGCCTCCATTGTTGCACTCAGGTCTATGTCTCATGGCCCTCTATCAGAATCCAGAGTTTTGAGAAGATTGGGGATACTTAATTTTTCGCCCAAAAAAAAAAAACGTAAGGGGTAACACTGTCGTTTTTTTTTCTGGTCGAAATTTTGAGTTTCGATATCTCAGCTCTGGAAGGGTCTAGAGCCTCCATTGTTGCACTCAGGTCTAAGTCTCATGGCCCTCTATCAGAATCCAGAGTTTTGAGAAGATTGGGGATACTTAATTTTTCGCCCAAAAAAAAAAAACGTAAGGGGTAACACTTTCGTTTTTTTTTTCGGGTCAAATTTTTGAGTTTCGATATCTCAGCTCTGGAAGGGTCTAGAGCCTCCATTTTTGCACTCAGGTCTAAGGCTCATGGCCCTCTATCAGAATCCAGAGTTTTGAGAAGATTGGGGATACTTAATTTTTCGCCCAAAAAAAAAACAAAACGTAAGGGGTAACACTGTCGTTTTTTTTTCGGGTCGAAATTTTGAGTTTCGATACCTCAGCACTGGAAGGGTCTAGAGCCTCCATTGTTGCACTCAGGTCTATGTCTCATGGCCCTCTATCAGAATCCAGAGTTTTGAGAAGATTGGGGATAATTAATTTTTCGCCCAAAAAAAAAAAAAACGTAAGGGGTAACACTTTCGTTTTTTTTTCGGGTCGAAATTTTGAGTTTCGATATGTCAGCACTGGAAGGGTCTAGAACCTCCATTGTTGCACTCAGGTCTATGTCTCATGGCCCTCTATCAGAATCCAGAGTTTTGAGAAGATTGGGGATACTTAATTTTTCGCCCCAAAAAAAAAAACGTAAGGGGTAACACTGTCGTTTTTTTTTCGGGTCGAAATTTTGAGTTTCGATATCTCAGCTCTGGAAGGGTCTAGAGCCTCCATTTTTGCACTCAGGTCTAAGTCTCATGGCCCTCTATCAGAATTTGGGAAGATTGGAGAAACTTAATTTTTCGCCCAAAAAAAACGTAAGGGGTACCACTGTCGTTTTTTTTTCGGGCCGAATTTTTGAGTTTCGATATCTCAGCTCTGGAAGGGTCTAGAGCCTCCATTTTTGCACTCAGGTCTAAGTCTCATGGCCCTCTATCAGAATTTGGGAAGATTGGAGAAACTTAATTTTTCGCCCAAAAAAAAACCGTAAGGGGTACCACTGTCGTTTTTTTTTTCGGCCCGAATTTTTGAGTTTCGATATCTCAGCTCTGGAAGGGGCTAGAGCCTCCATTTTTGCACTCAGGTCTAAGTCTCATGGCCCTCTATCAGAATTTGGGAAGATTGGAGAAACTTAATTTTTCGCCCAAAAAAAAAACGTAAGGGGTACCACTGTCGTTTTTTTTTTTTGGGCCGAATTTTTGAGTTTCGATATCTCAGCTCTGGAAGGGGCTAGAGCCTCCATTTTTGCACTCAGGTCTAAGTCTCATGGCCCTCTATCAGAATTTGGGAAGATTGGAGAAACTTAATTTTTCGCTCCCAAAAAAAAAACGTAAGGGGTACCACTGTCGTTTTTTTTTCGGGCCGAATTTTTGAGTTTCGATATCTCAGCTCTGGAAGAGGCTAGAGCCTCCATTTTTGCACTCAGGTCTAAGTCTCATGGCCCTCAATCAGAATTTGGGAAGATTGGAGAAACTTAATTTTTCGCCCAAAAAAAAAAACCGTAAGGGGTACCACTGTCGTTTTTTTTCGGGCCGAATTTTTGAGTTTCGATATCTCAGCACTGGAAGGGTCTAGAGCCTCCATTGTTGCACTCAGGTCTATGTCTCATGGCCCTCTATCAGAATCCAGAGTTTTGAGAAGATTGGGGATACTTAATTTTTCGCCCAAAAAAAAAAAAAACGTAAGGGGTAACACTGTCGTTTTTTTTTCGGGTCGAAATTTTGAGTTTCGATATCTCAGCACTGGAAGGGTCTAGAGCCTCCATTGTTGCACTCAGGTCTATGTCTCATGGCCCTCTATCAGAATCCAGAGTTTTGAGAAGATTGGGGATACTTAATTTTTCGCCCAAAAAAAAAAAACGTAAGGGGTAACACTGTCGTTTTTTTTTCGGGTCGAAATTTTGAGTTTCGATATCTCAGCACTGGAAGGGTCTAGAACCTCCATTGTTGCACTCAGGTCTATGTCTCATGGCCCTCTATCAGAATCCAGAGTTTTGAGAAGATTGGGGATACTTAATTTTTCGCCCCCCCAAAAAAACGTAAGGGGTAACACTGTCGTTTTTTTTTCTGGTCGAAATTTTGAGTTTCAATATCTCAGCTCTGGAAGGGTCTAGAGCCTCCATTGTTGCACTCAGGTCTAAGTCTCATGGCCCTCTATCAGAATCCAGAGTTTCGAGAAGATTGGGGATACTTAATTTTTCGCCCAAAAAAAAAAAACGTAAGGGGTAACACTGTCGTTTTTTTTTCGGGTCGAAATTTTGAGTTTCGATATCTCAGCACTGGAAGGGTCTAGAGCCCCCATTGTTGCACTCAGGTCTATGTCTCATGGCCCTCTATCAGAATCTAGAGTTTTGAGAAGATTGGGGATACTTAATTTTTCGCCCCCCCCAAAAAAAACGTAAGGGGTAACACTGTCGTTTTTTTTTCTGGTCGAAATTTTGAGTTTCGATATCTCAGCTCTGGAAGGGTCTAGAGCCTCCATTGTTGCACTCAGGTCTACAGTATGTCTCATGGTCCTCTATCAGAATCCAGAGTTTTGAGAAGATTGGGGATACTTCATTTTTCGCCCAAAAAAAAAAACGTAAGGGGTAACACTGTCGTTTTTTTTTCGGGTCGAAATTTTGAGTTTTGATATCTCAGCACTGGAAGGGTCTAGAGCCTCCATTGTTGCACTCAGGTCTATGTCTCATGGCCCTCTATAAGAATCCAGAGTTTTGAGAAGATTGGGGATACTTAATTTTTCGCCCAAAAAAAAAACGTAAGGGGTAACACTGTCGTTTTTTTTTTCGGGTCGAAATTTTGAGTTTCGATATCTCAGCTCTGGAAGGGGCTAGAGCCTCCATTTTTTCACTCAGGTCTAAGTCTCATGGCCCTCTATCAGAATTTGGGAAGATTGGAGAAACTTAATTTTTCGCCCAAAAAAAAAAACGTAAGGGGTACCACTGTCGTTTTTTTTTCGGGCCGAATTTTTGAGTTTCGATATCTCAGCTCTGGAAGGGGCTAGAGCCTCCATTTTTGCACTCAGGTCTAAGTCTCATGGCCCTCTATCAGAATTTGGGAAGATTGGAGAAACTTAATTTTTCGCCCCAAAAAAAAAAAACGTAAGGGGTACCACTGTCGTTTTTTTTTCGGGCCGAATTTTTGAATTTCGATATCTCAGCTCTGGAAGGGGCTAGAGCCTCCATTTTCGCACTCAGGTCTAAGTCTCATGGCCCTCTATCAGAATTTGGGAAGATTGGAGAAACTTAATTTTTCGCCCAAAAAAAACGTAAGGGGTACCACTGTCGTTTTTTTTTCGGGCCGAATTTTTGAGTTTCGATATCTCAGCTCTGGAAGAGGCTAGAGCCTCCATTTTTGCACTCAGGTCTAAGTCTCATGGCCCTCTATCAGAATTTGGGAAGATTGGAGAAACTTAATTTTTCGCCCAAAAAAAAAAACGTAAGGGGTACCACTGTCGTTTTTTTTTTTCGGGCCGAATTTTTGAGTTTCGATATCTCAGCTCTGGAAGGGGCTAGAGCCTCCATTTTTGCACTCAGGTCTAAGTCTCATGGCCCTCTATCAGAATTTGGGAAGATTGGAGAAACTTAATTTTTCGCCCAAAAAAAACGTAAGGGGTACCACTGTCGTTTTTTTTTCGGGCCGAATTTTTGAGTTTCGATATCTCAGCTCTGGAAGGGGCTAGAGCCTCCATTTTTGCACTCAGGTCTAAGTCTCATGGCCCTCTATCAGAATTTGGGAAGATTGGAGAAACTTAATTTTTCGCCCAAAAAAAACGTAAGGGGTACCACTGTCGTTTTTTTTTCGGGCCGAATTTTTGAGTTTCGATATCTCAGCTCTGGAAGGGGCTAGAGCCTCCATTTTTGCACTCAGGTCTAAGTCTCATGGCCCTCTATCAGAATTTGGGAAGATTGGAGAAACTTAATTTTTCGCCCAAAAAAAAAACGTAAGGGGTACCACTGTCGTTTTTTTTTTTCGGGCCGAATTTTTGAGTTTCGATATCTCAGCTCTGGAAGAGGCTAGAGCCTCCATTTTTGCACTCAGGTCTAAGTCTCATGGCCCTCTATCAGAATTTGGGAAGATTGGAGAAACTTAATTTTTCGCCCAAAAAAAAAACGTAAGGGGTACCACTGTCGGTTTTTTTTCGGGCCAAATTTTTGAGTTTCGATATCTCAGCTCTGGAAGGGGCTAGAGCCTCCATTTTTGCACTCAGGTCTAAGTCTCATGGCCCTCTATCAGAATTTGGGAAGATTGGAGAAACTTAATTTTTCGCCCAAAAAAAAAAAACGTAAGGGGTACCAATGTCGTTTTTTTTTCGGGCCGAATTTTTGAGTTTCGATATCTCAGCTCTGGAAGGGGCTAGAGCCTCCATTTTTGCACTCAGGTCTAAGTCTCATGGCCCTCTATCAGAATTTGGGAAGATTGGAGAAACTTAATTTTTCGCCCCAAAAAAAAAAAACGTAAGGGGTACCACTGTCGTTTTTTTTTCGGGCCGAATTTTTGAATTTCGATATCTCAGCTCTGGAAGGGGCTAGAGCCTCCATTTTCGCACTCAGGTCTAAGTCTCATGGCCCTCTATCAGAATTTGGGAAGATTGGAGAAACTTAATTTTTCGCCCAAAAAAAACGTAAGGGGTACCACTGTCGTTTTTTTTTCGGGCCGAATTTTTGAGTTTCGATATCTCAGCTCTGGAAGAGGCTAGAGCCTCCATTTTTGCACTCAGGTCTAAGTCTCATGGCCCTCTATCAGAATTTGGGAAGATTGGAGAAACTTAATTTTTCGCCCAAAAAAAAAAACGTAAGGGGTACCACTGTCGTTTTTTTTTTTGGGCCGAATTTTTGAGTTTCGATATCTCAGCTCTGGAAGGGGCTAGAGCCTCCATTTTTGCACTCAGGTCTAAGTCTCATGGCCCTCTATCAGAATTTGGGAAGATTGGAGAAACTTAATTTTTCGCCCCCCAAAAAAAAAACGTAAGGGGTACCACTGTCGTTTTTTTTTCGGGCCGAATTTTTGAATTTCGATATCTCAGCTCTGGAAGGGGCTAGAGCCTCCATTTTTGCACTCAGGTCTAAGTCTCATGGCCCTCTATCAGAATTTGGGAAGATTGGAGAAACTTAATTTTTCGCCCAAAAAAAACGTAAGGGGTACCACTGTCGTTTTTTTTTCGGGCCGAATTTTTGAGTTTCGATATCTCAGCTCTGGAAGAGGCTAGAGCCTCCATTTTTGCACTCAGGTCTAAGTCTCATGGCCCTCTATCAGAATTTGGGAAGATTGGAGAAACTTAATTTTTCGCCCAAAAAAAAAAACGTAAGGGGTACCACTGTCGTTTTTTTTTTTGGGCCGAATTTTTGAGTTTCGATATCTCAGCTCTGGAAGGGGCTAGAGCCTCCATTTTTGCACTCAGGTCTAAGTCTCATGGCCCTCTATCAGAATTTGGGAAGATTGGAGAAACTTAATTTTTCGCCCCCCAAAAAAAAAACGTAAGGGGTACCACTGTCGTTTTTTTTTCGGGCCGAATTTTTGAATTTCGATATCTCAGCTCTGGAAGGGGCTAGAGCCTCCATTTTTGCACTCAGGTCTAAGTCTCATGGCCCTCTATCAGAATTTGGGAAGATTGGAGAAACTTAATTTTTCGCCCAAAAAAAACGTAAGGGGTACCACTGTCGTTTTTTTTTCGGGCCGAATTTTTGAGTTTCGATATCTCAGCTCTGGAAGGGGCTAGAGCCTCCATTTTTGCACTCAGGTCTAAGTCTCATGGCCCTCTATCAGAATTTGGGAAGATTGGAGAAACTTAATTTTTCGCTCCCAAAAAACACGTAAGGGGTACCACTGTCGTTTTTTTTCGGGCCGAATTTTTGAGTTTCGATATGTCAGCTCTGGAAGAGGCTAGAGCCTCCATTTTTGCACTCAGGTCTAAGTCTCATGGCCCTCTATCAGAATTTGGGAAGATTGGAGAAACTTAATTTTTCACCCAAAAAAAAACCGTAAGGGGTACCACTGTCGTTTTTTTTTCGGGTCGAAATTTTGAGTTTCAATATCTCAGCTCTGGAAGGGTCTAGAGCCTCCATTGTTGCACTCAGGTCTAAGTCTCCTGGCCCTCTATCAGAATCCAGAGTTTCGAGAAGATTGGGGATACTTAATTTTTCGCCCAAAAAAAAAAAACGTAAGGGGTAACACTGTCGTTTTTTTTTCGGGTCGAAATTTTGAGTTTCGATATCTCAGCACTGGAAGGGTCTAGAGCCCCCATTGTTGCACTCAGGTCTATGTCTCATGGCCCTCTATCAGAATCTAGAGTTTTGAGAAGATTGGGGATACTTAATTTTTCGCCCCCCCCAAAAAAAACGTAAGGGGTAACACTGTCGTTTTTTTTTCTGGTCGAAATTTTGAGTTTCGATATCTCAGCTCTGGAAGGGTCTAGAGCCTCCATTGTTGCACTCAGGTCTAAGTCTCATGGCCCTCTATCAGAATCCAGAGTTTTGAGAAGATTGGGGATACTTAATTTTTCGCCCCCCCAAAAAAAACGTAAGGGGTAACACTGTCGTTTTTTTTTTCGGGTCAAATTTTTGAGTTTCGATATCTCAGCTCTGGAAGGGTCTAGAGCCTCCATTTTTGCACTCAGGTCTAAGGCTCATGGCCCTCTATCAGAATCCAGAGTTTTGAGAAGATTGGGGATACTTAATTTTTCGCCCAAAAAAAAAAAAAAACGTAAGGGGTAACACTGTCGTTTTTTTTTCGGGTCGAAATTTTGAGTTTCGATATCTCAGCACTGGAAGGGTCTAGAGCCTCCATTGTTGCACTCAGGTCTATGTCTCATGGCCCTCTATCAGAATCCAGAGTTTTGAGAAGATTGGGGATACTTAATTTTTCGCCCAAAAAAAAAAAACGTAAGGGGTAACACTTTCGTTTTTTTTTTCGGGTCAAATTTTTGAGTTTCGATATCTCAGCTCTGGAAGGGTCTAGAGCCTCCATTTTTGCACTCAGGTCTAAGGCTCATGGCCCTCTATCAGAATCCAGAGTTTTGAGAAGATTGGGGATACTTAATTTTTCGCCCAAAAAAAAAAAAAAACGTAAGGGGTAACACTGTCGTTTTTTTTTCGGGTCGAAATTTTGAGTTTCGATACCTCAGCACTGGAAGGGTCTAGAGCCTCCATTGTTGCACTCAGGTCTATGTCTCATGGCCCTCTATCAGAATCCAGAGTTTTGAGAAGATTGGGGATACTTAATTTTTCGCCCAAAAAAAAAAAAACGTAAGGGGTAACACTTTCGTTTTTTTTCGGGTCGAAATTTTGAGTTTCGATATGTCAGCACTGGAAGGGTCTAGAACCTCCATTGTTGCACTCAGGTCTATGTCTCATGGCCCTCTATCAGAATCCAGAGTTTTGAGAAGATTGGGGATACTTAATTTTTCGCCCCAAAAAAAAAACGTAAGGGGTAACACTGTCGTTTTTTTTTCGGGTCGAAATTTTGAGTTTCGATATCTCAGCTCTGGAAGGGTCTAGAGCCTCCATTTTTGCACTCAGGTCTAAGTCTCATGGCCCTCTATCAGAATTTGGGAAGATTGGAGAAACTTAATTTTTCGCCCAAAAAAAACGTAAGGGGTACCACTGTCGTTTTTTTTTCGGGCCGAATTTTTGAGTTTCGATATCTCAGCTCTGGAAGGGTCTAGAGCCTCCATTTTTGCACTCAGGTCTAAGTCTCATGGCCCTCTATCCGAATTTGGGAAGATTGGAGAAACTTAATTTTTCGCCCAAAAAAAACCGTAAGGGGTACCACTGTCGTTTTTTTTTTTCGGCCCGAATTTTTGAGTTTCGATATCTCAGCTCTGGAAGGGGCTAGAGCCTCCATTTTTGCACTCAGGTCTAAGTCTCATGGCCCTCTATCAGAATTTGGGAAGATTGGAGAAACTTAATTTTTCGCCCAAAAAAAAAAACGTAAGGGGTACCACTGTCGTTTTTTTTTTCGGGCCGAATTTTTGAGTTTCGATATCTCAGCTCTGGAAGGGGCTAGAGCCTCCATTTTTGCACTCAGGTCTAAGTCTCATGGCCCTCTATCAGAATTTGGGAAGATTGGAGAAACTTAATTTTTCGCTCCCAAAAAAAAAACGTAAGGGGTACCACTGTCGTTTTTTTTTCGGGCCGAATTTTTGAGTTTCGATATCTCAGCTCTGGAAGAGGCTAGAGCCTCCATTTTTGCACTCAGGTCTAAGTCTCATGGCCCTCAATCAGAATTTGGGAAGATTGGAGAAACTTAATTTTTCGCCCAAAAAAAAAACCGTAAGGGGTACCACTGTCGTTTTTTTCGGGCCGAATTTTTGAGTTTCGATATCTCAGCACTGGAAGGGTCTAGAGCCTCCATTGTTGCACTCAGGTCTATGTCTCATGGCCCTCTATCAGAATCCAGAGTTTTGAGAAGATTGGGGATACTTAATTTTTCGCCCAAAAAAAAAAAACGTAAGGGGTAACACTGTCGTTTTTTTTTCGGGTCGAAATTTTGAGTTTCGATATCTCAGCACTGGAAGGGTCTAGAACCTCCATTGTTGCACTCAGGTCTATGTCTCATGGCCCTCTATCAGAATCCAGAGTTTTGAGAAGATTGGGGATACTTAATTTTTCGCCCCCCAAAAAAAAACGTAAGGGGTAACACTGTCGTTTTTTTTTCGGGTCGAAATTTTGAGTTTCGATATCTCAGCTCTGGAAGGGTCTAGAGCCTCCATTTTTGCACTCAGGTCTAAGGCTCATGGCCCTCTATCAGAATCCAGAGTTTTGAGAAGATTGGGGATACTTAATTTTTCACCCAAAAAAAAAACATAAGGGGTAACACTGTCGTTTTTTTTCGGGTCGAAATTTTGAGTTTCGATATCTCAGCACTGGAAGGGTCTAGAGCCTCCATTGTTGCACTCATGTCTATGTCTCATGGCCCTCTATCAGAATCCAGAGTTTTGAGAAGATTGGGGATACTTAATTTTTCGCCCCCCAAAAAAAACGTAAGGGGTAACACTGTCGTTTTTTTTTCTGGTCGAAATTTTGAGTTTCGATATCTCAGCTCTGGAAGGGTCTAGAGCCTCCATTGTTGCACTCAGGTCTAAGTCTCATGGCCCTCTATCAGAATCCAGAGTTTCGAGAAGATTGGGGATACTTAATTTTTCGCCCAAAAAAAAAAAAACGTAAGGGGTAACACTGTCGTTTTTTTTTCGGGTCGAAATTTTGAGTTTCGATATCTCAGCTCTGGAAGGGTCTAGAGCCTCCATTTTTGCACTCAGGTCTAAGTCTCATGGCCCTCTATCAGAATTTGGGAAGATTGGAGAAACTTAATTTTTCGCCCAAAAAAAACGTAAGGGGTACCACTGTCGTTTTTTTTTCGGGCCGAATTTTTGAGTTTCGATATCTCAGCTCTGGAAGGGTCTAGAGCCTCCATTTTTGCACTCAGGTCTAAGTCTCATGGCCCTCTATCAGAATTTGGGAAGATTGGAGAAACTTAATTTTTCGCCCAAAAAAAAACGTAAGGGGTACCACTGTCGTTTTTTTTTTTCGGCCCATTTTTTTGAGTTTCGATATCTCAGCTCTTGAAGGGGCTAGAGCCTCCATTTTTGCACTCAGGTCTAAGTCTCATGGCCCTCTATCAGAATTTGGGAAGATTGGAGAAACTTAATTTTTCGCCCAAAAAAAAAACGTAAGGGGTACCACTGTCGTTTTTTTTTTCGGGCCGAATTTTTGAGTTTCGATATCTCAGCTCTGGAAGGGGCTAGAGCCTCCATTTTTGCACTCAGGTCTAAGTCTCATGGCCCTCTATCAGAATTTGGGAAGATTGGAGAAACTTAATTTTTCGCTCCCAAAAAAAAAAACGTAAGGGGTACCACTGTCGTTTTTTTTTCGGGCCGAATTTTTGAGTTTCGATATCTCAGCTCTGGAAGAGGCTAGAGCCTCCATTTTTGCACTCAGGTCTAAGTCTCATGGCCCTCAATCAGAATTTGGGAAGATTGGAGAAACTTAATTTTTCGCCCAAAAAAAAAACCGTAAGGGGTACCACTGTCGTTTTTTTTCGGGCCGAATTTTTGAGTTTCGATATCTCAGCACTGGAAGGGTCTAGAGCCTCCATTGTTGCACTCAGGTCTATGTCTCATGGCCCTCTATCAGAATCCAGAGTTTTGAGAAGATTGGGGATACTTAATTTTTCGCCCAAAAAAAAAAAAAAACGTAAGGGGTAACACTGTCGTTTTTTTTTCGGGTCGAAATTTTGAGTTTCGATATCTCAGCACTGGAAGGGTCTAGATCCTCCATTGTTGCACTCAGGTCTATGTCTCATGGCCCTCTATCAGAATCCAGAGTTTTGAGAAGATTGGGGATACTTAATTTTTCGCCCCCCAAAAAAAAACGTAAGGGGTAACACTGTCGTTTTTTTTTCGGGTCGAAATTTTGAGTTTCGATATCTCAGCTCTGGAAGGGTCTAGAGCCTCCATTTTTGCACTCAGGTCTAAGGCTCTTGGCCCTCTATCAGAATCCAGAGTTTTGAGAAGATTGGGGATACTTAATTTTTCACCCAAAAAAAAAACATAAGGGGTAACACTGTCGTTTTTTTTCGGGTCGAAATTTTGAGTTTCGATATCTCAGCACTGGAAGGGTCTAGAGCCTCCATTGTTGCACTCATGTCTATGTCTCATGGCCCTCTATCAGAATCCAGAGTTTTGAGAAGATTGGGGATACTTAATTTTTCGACCCCCCAAAAAAACGTAAGGGGTAACACTGTCGTTTTTTTTTCTGGTCGAAATTTTGAGTTTCAATATCTCAGCTCTGGAAGGGTCTAGAGCCTCCATTGTTGCACTCAGGTCTAAGTCTCCTGGCCCTCTATCAGAATCCAGAGTTTCGAGAAGATTGGGGATACTTAATTTTTCGCCCAAAAAAAAAAAACGTAAGGGGTAACACTGTCGTTTTTTTTTCGGGTCGAAATTTTGAGTTTCGATATCTCAGCACTGGAAGGGTCTAGAGCCCCCATTGTTGCACTCAGGTCTATGTCTCATGGCCCTCTATCAGAATCTAGAGTTTTGAGAAGATTGGGGATACTTAATTTTTCGCCCCCCCAAGAAAAAACCGTAAGGGGTAACACTGTCGTTTTTTTTTCTGGTCGAAATTTTGAGTTTCGATATCTCAGCTCTGGAAGGGTCTAGAGCCTCCATTGTTGCACTCAGGTCTAAGTCTCATGGCCCTCTATCAGAATCCAGAGTTTTGAGAAGATTGGGGATACTTAATTTTTCGCCCCCCCAAAAAAAACGTAAGGGGTAACACTGTCGTTTTTTTTTTCGGGTCAAATTTTTGAGTTTCGATATCTCAGCTCTGGAAGGGTCTAGAGCCTCCATTTTTGCACTCAGGTCTAAGGCTCATGGCCCTCTATCAGAATCCAGAGTTTTGAGAAGATTGGGGATACTTAATTTTTCGCCCAAAAAAAAAAAAAACGTAAGGGGTAACACTGTCGTTTTTTTTTCGGGTCGAAATTTTGAGTTTCGATATCTCAGCACTGGAAGGGTCTAGAGCCTCCATTGTTGCACTCAGGTCTATGTCTCATGGCCCTCTATCAGAATCCAGAGTTTTGAGAAGATTGGGGATACTTAATTTTTCGCCCAAAAAAAAAAAACGTAAGGGGTAACACTTTCGTTTTTTTTTTCGGGTCAAATTTTTGAGTTTCGATATCTCAGCTCTGGAAGGGTCTAGAGCCTCCATTTTTGCACTCAGGTCTAAGGCTCATGGCCCTCTATCAGAATCCAGAGTTTTGAGAAGATTGGGGATACTTAATTTTTCGCCCAAAAAAAAAACAAAACGTAAGGGGTAACACTGTCGTTTTTTTTTCGGGTCGAAATTTTGAGTTTCGATACCTCAGCACTGGAAGGGTCTAGAGACTCCATTGTTGCACTCAGGTCTATGTCTCATGGCCCTCTATCAGAATCCAGAGTTTTGAGAAGATTGGGGATACTTAATTTTTCGCCCAAAAAAAAAAAAACGTAAGGGGTAACACTTTCGTTTTTTTTTCGGGTCGAAATTTTGAGTTTCGATATGTCAGCACTGGAAGGGTCTAGAACCTCCATTGTTGCACTCAGGTCTATGTCTCATGGCCCTCTATCAGAATCCAGAGTTTTGAGAAGATTGGGGATACTTAATTTTTCGCCCCAAAAAAAAAAACGTAAGGGGTAACACTGTCGTTTTTTTTCGGGTCGAAATTTTGAGTTTCGATATCTCAGCTCTGGAAGGGTCTAGAGCCTCCATTTTTGCACTCAGGTCTAAGTCTCATGGCCCTCTATCAGAATTTGGGAAGATTGGAGAAACTTAATTTTTCGCCCAAAAAAAACGTAAGGGGTACCACTGTCGTTTTTTTTTCGGGCCGAATTTTTGAGTTTCGATATCTCAGCTCTGGAAGGGTCTAGAGCCTCCATTTTTGCACTCAGGTCTAAGTCTCATGGCCCTCTATCAGAATTTGGGAAGATTGGAGAAACTTAATTTTTCGCCCAAAAAAAAACCGTAAGGGGTACCACTGTCGTTTTTTTTTTCGGCCCGAATTTTTGAGTTTCGATATCTCAGCTCTGGAAGGGGCTAGAGCCTCCATTTTTGCACTCAGGTCTAAGTCTCATGGCCCTCTATCAGAATTTGGGAAGATTGGAGAAACTTAATTTTTCGCCCAAAAAAAAAACGTAAGGGGTACCACTGTCGTTTTTTTTTTTTGGGCCGAATTTTTGAGTTTCGATATCTCAGCTCTGGAAGGGGCTAGAGCCTCCATTTTTGCACTCAGGTCTAAGTCTCATGACCCTCTATCAGAATTTGGGAAGATTGGAGAAACTTAATTTTTCGCTCCCAAAAAAAAAACGTAAGGGGTACCACTGTCGTTTTTTTTTCGGGCCGAATTTTTGAGTTTCGATATCTCAGCTCTGGAAGAGGCTAGAGCCTCCATTTTTGCACTCAGGTCTAAGTCTCATGGCCCTCAATCAGAATTTGGGAAGATTGGAGAAACTTAATTTTTCGCCCAAAAAAAAAAACCGTAAGGGGTACCACTGTCGTTTTTTTTCGGGCCGAATTTTTGAGTTTCGATATCTCAGCACTGGAAGGGTCTAGAGCCTCCATTGTTGCACTCAGGTCTATGTCTCATGGCCCTCTATCAGAATCCAGAGTTTTGAGAAGATTGGGGATACTTAATTTTTCGCCCAAAAAAAAAAAAAACGTAAGGGGTAACACTGTCGTTTTTTTTTCGGGTCGAAATTTTGAGTTTCGATATCTCAGCACTGGAAGGGTCTAGAGCCTCCATTGTTGCACTCAGGTCTATGTCTCATGGCCCTCTATCAGAATCCAGAGTTTTGAGAAGATTGGGGATACTTAATTTTTCGCCCAAAAAAAAAAAACGTAAGGGGTAACACTGTCGTTTTTTTTTCGGGTCGAAATTTTGAGTTTCGATATCTCAGCACTGGAAGGGTCTAGAACCTCCATTGTTGCACTCAGGTCTATGTCTCATGGCCCTCTATCAGAATCCAGAGTTTTGAGAAGATTGGGGATACTTAATTTTTCGCCCCCCAAAAAAAACGTAAGGGGTAACACTGTCGTTTTTTTTTCTGGTCGAAATTTTGAGTTTCAATATCTCAGCTCTGGAAGGGTCTAGAGCCTCCATTGTTGCACTCAGGTCTAAGTCTCATGGCCCTCTATCAGAATCCAGAGTTTCGAGAAGATTGGGGATACTTAATTTTTCGCCCAAAAAAAAAAAACGTAAGGGGTAACACTGTCGTTTTTTTTTCGGGTCGAAATTTTGAGTTTCGATATCTCAGCACTGGAAGGGTCTAGAGCCCCCATTGTTGCACTCAGGTCTATGTCTCATGGCCCTCTATCAGAATCTAGAGTTTTGAGAAGATTGGGGATACTTAATTTTTCGCCCCCCCCAAAAAAAACGTAAGGGGTAACACTGTCGTTTTTTTTTCTGGTCGAAATTTTGAGTTTCGATATCTCAGCTCTGGAAGGGTCTAGAGCCTCCATTGTTGCACTCAGGTCTACAGTATGTCTCATGGTCCTCTATCAGAATCCAGAGTTTTGAGAAGATTGGGGATACTTAATTTTTCGCCCAAAAAAAAAAACGTAAGGGGTAACACTGTCGTTTTTTTTTCGGGTCGAAATTTTGAGTTTTGATATCTCAGCACTGGAAGGGTCTAGAGCCTCCATTGTTGCACTCAGGTCTATGTCTCATGGCCCTCTATAAGAATCCAGAGTTTTGAGAAGATTGGGGATACTTAATTTTTCGCCCAAAAAAAAAACGTAAGGGGTAACACTGTCGTTTTTTTTTTCGGGTCGAAATTTTGAGTTTCGATATCTCAGCTCTGGAAGGGGCTAGAGCCTCCATTTTTTCACTCAGGTCTAAGTCTCATGGCCCTCTATCAGAATTTGGGAAGATTGGAGAAACTTAATTTTTCGCCCAAAAAAAAAAACGTAAGGGGTACCACTGTCGTTTTTTTTTCGGGCCGAATTTTTGAGTTTCGATATCTCAGCTCTGGAAGGGGCTAGAGCCTCCATTTTTGCACTCAGGTCTAAGTCTCATGGCCCTCTATCAGAATTTGGGAAGATTGGAGAAACTTAATTTTTCGCCCCAAAAAAAAAAAACGTAAGGGGTACCACTGTCGTTTTTTTTTCGGGCCGAATTTTTGAATTTCGATATCTCAGCTCTGGAAGGGGCTAGAGCCTCCATTTTCGCACTCAGGTCTAAGTCTCATGGCCCTCTATCAGAATTTGGGAAGATTGGAGAAACTTAATTTTTCGCCCAAAAAAAACGTAAGGGGTACCACTGTCGTTTTTTTTTCGGGCCGAATTTTTGAGTTTCGATATCTCAGCTCTGGAAGAGGCTAGAGCCTCCATTTTTGCACTCAGGTCTAAGTCTCATGGCCCTCTATCAGAATTTGGGAAGATTGGAGAAACTTAATTTTTCGCCCAAAAAAAAAAACGTAAGGGGTACCACTGTCGTTTTTTTTTTTCGGGCCGAATTTTTGAGTTTCGATATCTCAGCTCTGGAAGGGGCTAGAGCCTCCATTTTTGCACTCAGGTCTAAGTCTCATGGCCCTCTATCAGAATTTGGGAAGATTGGAGAAACTTAATTTTTCGCCCAAAAAAAACGTAAGGGGTACCACTGTCGTTTTTTTTTCGGGCCGAATTTTTGAGTTTCGATATCTCAGCTCTGGAAGGGGCTAGAGCCTCCATTTTTGCACTCAGGTCTAAGTCTCATGGCCCTCTATCAGAATTTGGGAAGATTGGAGAAACTTAATTTTTCGCCCAAAAAAAACGTAAGGGGTACCACTGTCGTTTTTTTTTCGGGCCGAATTTTTGAGTTTCGATATCTCAGCTCTGGAAGGGGCTAGAGCCTCCATTTTTGCACTCAGGTCTAAGTCTCATGGCCCTCTATCAGAATTTGGGAAGATTGGAGAAACTTAATTTTTCGCCCAAAAAAAAAACGTAAGGGGTACCACTGTCGTTTTTTTTTTTTCGGGCCGAATTTTTGAGTTTCGATATCTCAGCTCTGGAAGAGGCTAGAGCCTCCATTTTTGCACTCAGGTCTAAGTCTCATGGCCCTCTATCAGAATTTGGGAAGATTGGAGAAACTTAATTTTTCGCCCAAAAAAAAAACGTAAGGGGTACCACTGTCGGTTTTTTTTCGGGCCAAATTTTTGAGTTTCGATATCTCAGCTCTGGAAGGGGCTAGAGCCTCCATTTTTGCACTCAGGTCTAAGTCTCATGGCCCTCTATCAGAATTTGGGAAGATTGGAGAAACTTAATTTTTCGCCCAAAAAAAAAAAACGTAAGGGGTACCAATGTCGTTTTTTTTTCGGGCCGAATTTTTGAGTTTCGATATCTCAGCTCTGGAAGGGGCTAGAGCCTCCATTTTTGCACTCAGGTCTAAGTCTCATGGCCCTCTATCAGAATTTGGGAAGATTGGAGAAACTTAATTTTTCGCCCCAAAAAAAAAAAACGTAAGGGGTACCACTGTCGTTTTTTTTTCGGGCCGAATTTTTGAATTTCGATATCTCAGCTCTGGAAGGGGCTAGAGCCTCCATTTTCGCACTCAGGTCTAAGTCTCATGGCCCTCTATCAGAATTTGGGAAGATTGGAGAAACTTAATTTTTCGCCCAAAAAAAACCGTAAGGGGTACCACTGTCGTTTTTTTTTCGGGTCGAAATTTTGAGTTTCAATATCTCAGCTCTGGAAGGGTCTAGAGCCTCCATTGTTGCACTCAGGTCTAAGTCTCCTGGCCCTCTATCAGAATCCAGAGTTTCGAGAAGATTGGGGATACTTAATTTTTCGCCCAAAAAAAAAAACGTAAGGGGTAACACTGTCGTTTTTTTTTCGGGTCGAAATTTTGAGTTTCGATATCTCAGCACTGGAAGGGTCTAGAGCCCCCATTGTTGCACTCAGGTCTATGTCTCATGGCCCTCTATCAGAATCTAGAGTTTTGAGAAGATTGGGGATACTTAATTTTTCGCCCCCCCCCAAAAAAACGTAAGGGGTAACACTGTCGTTTTTTTTTCTGGTCGAAATTTTGAGTTTCGATATCTCAGCTCTGGAAGGGTCTAGAGCCTCCATTGTTGCACTCAGGTCTAAGTCTCATGGCCCTCTATCAGAATCCAGAGTTTTGAGAAGATTGGGGATACTTAATTTTTCGCCCCCCCCAAAAAAAACGTAAGGGGTAACACTGTCGTTTTTTTTTTCGGGTCAAATTTTTGAGTTTCGATATCTCAGCTCTGGAAGGGTCTAGAGCCTCCATTTTTGCACTCAGGTCTAAGGCTCATGGCCCTCTATCAGAATCCAGAGTTTTGAGAAGATTGGGGATACTTAATTTTTCGCCCAAAAAAAAAAAAAAACGTAAGGGGTAACACTGTCGTTTTTTTTTCGGGTCGAAATTTTGAGTTTCGATATCTCAGCACTGGAAGGGTCTAGAGCCTCCATTGTTGCACTCAGGTCTATGTCTCATGGCCCTCTATCAGAATCCAGAGTTTTGAGAAGATTGGGGATACTTAATTTTTCGCCCAAAAAAAAAAAAACGTAAGGGGTAACACTTTCGTTTTTTTTTCGGGTCAAATTTTTGAGTTTCGATATCTCAGCTCTGGAAGGGTCTAGAGCCTCCATTTTTGCACTCAGGTCTAAGGCTCATGGCCCTCTATCAGAATCCAGAGTTTTGAGAAGATTGGGGATACTTAATTTTTCGCCCAAAAAAAAAAAAAAAAACGTAAGGGGTAACACTGTCGTTTTTTTTTCGGGTCGAAATTTTGAGTTTCGATACCTCAGCACTGGAAGGGTCTAGAGCCTCCATTGTTGCACTCAGGTCTATGTCTCATGGCCCTCTATCAGAATCCAGAGTTTTGAGAAGATTGGGGATACTTAATTTTTCGCCCAAAAAAAAAAAAACGTAAGGGGTAACACTTTCGTTTTTTTTCGGGTCGAAATTTTGAGTTTCGATATGTCAGCACTGGAAGGGTCTAGAACCTCCATTGTTGCACTCAGGTCTATGTCTCATGGCCCTCTATCAGAATCCAGAGTTTTGAGAAGATTGGGGATACTTAATTTTTCGCCCCAAAAAAAAAACGTAAGGGGTAACACTGTCGTTTTTTTTTCGGGTCGAAATTTTGAGTTTCGATATCTCAGCTCTGGAAGGGTCTAGAGCCTCCATTTTTGCACTCAGGTCTAAGTCTCATGGCCCTCTATCAGAATTTGGGAAGATTGGAGAAACTTAATTTTTCGCCCAAAAAAAACGTAAGGGGTACCACTGTCGTTTTTTTTTCGGGCCGAATTTTTGAGTTTCGATATCTCAGCTCTGGAAGGGTCTAGAGCCTCCATTTTTGCACTCAGGTCTAAGTCTCATGGCCCTCTATCCGAATTTGGGAAGATTGGAGAAACTTAATTTTTCGCCCAAAAAAAACCGTAAGGGGTACCACTGTCGTTTTTTTTTTTCGGCCCGAATTTTTGAGTTTCGATATCTCAGCTCTGGAAGGGGCTAGAGCCTCCATTTTTGCACTCAGGTCTAAGTCTCATGGCCCTCTATCAGAATTTGGGAAGATTGGAGAAACTTAATTTTTCGCCCAAAAAAAAAACGTAAGGGGTACCACTGTCGTTTTTTTTTTCGGGCCGAATTTTTGAGTTTCGATATCTCAGCTCTGGAAGGGGCTAGAGCCTCCATTTTTGCACTCAGGTCTAAGTCTCATGGCCCTCTATCAGAATTTGGGAAGATTGGAGAAACTTAATTTTTCGCTCCCAAAAAAAAAACGTAAGGGGTACCACTGTCGTTTTTTTTTCGGGCCGAATTTTTGAGTTTCGATATCTCAGCTCTGGAAGAGGCTAGAGCCTCCATTTTTGCACTCAGGTCTAAGTCTCATGGCCCTCAATCAGAATTTGGGAAGATTGGAGAAACTTAATTTTTCGCCCAAAAAAAAAACCGTAAGGGGTACCACTGTCGTTTTTTTCGGGCCGAATTTTTGAGTTTCGATATCTCAGCACTGGAAGGGTCTAGAGCCTCCATTGTTGCACTCAGGTCTATGTCTCATGGCCCTCTATCAGAATCCAGAGTTTTGAGAAGATTGGGGATACTTAATTTTTCGCCCAAAAAAAAAAAACGTAAGGGGTAACACTGTCGTTTTTTTTTCGGGTCGAAATTTTGAGTTTCGATATCTCAGCACTGGAAGGGTCTAGAACCTCCATTGTTGCACTCAGGTCTATGTCTCATGGCCCTCTATCAGAATCCAGAGTTTTGAGAAGATTGGGGATACTTAATTTTTCGCCCCCCAAAAAAAAACGTAAGGGGTAACACTGTCGTTTTTTTTTCGGGTCGAAATTTTGAGTTTCGATATCTCAGCTCTGGAAGGGTCTAGAGCCTCCATTTTTGCACTCAGGTCTAAGGCTCATGGCCCTCTATCAGAATCCAGAGTTTTGAGAAGATTGGGGATACTTAATTTTTCACCCAAAAAAAAAACATAAGGGGTAACACTGTCGTTTTTTTTCGGGTCGAAATTTTGAGTTTCGATATCTCAGCACTGGAAGGGTCTAGAGCCTCCATTGTTGCACTCATGTCTATGTCTCATGGCCCTCTATCAGAATCCAGAGTTTTGAGAAGATTGGGGATACTTAATTTTTCGCCCCCCAAAAAAAACGTAAGGGGTAACACTGTCGTTTTTTTTTCTGGTCGAAATTTTGAGTTTCGATATCTCAGCTCTGGAAGGGTCTAGAGCCTCCATTGTTGCACTCAGGTCTAAGTCTCATGGCCCTCTATCAGAATCCAGAGTTTCGAGAAGATTGGGGATACTTAATTTTTCGCCCAAAAAAAAAAAAACGTAAGGGGTAACACTGTCGTTTTTTTTTCGGGTCGAAATTTTGAGTTTCGATATCTCAGCTCTGGAAGGGTCTAGAGCCTCCATTTTTGCACTCAGGTCTAAGTCTCATGGCCCTCTATCAGAATTTGGGAAGATTGGAGAAACTTAATTTTTCGCCCAAAAAAAACGTAAGGGGTACCACTGTCGTTTTTTTTTCGGGCCGAATTTTTGAGTTTCGATATCTCAGCTCTGGAAGGGTCTAGAGCCTCCATTTTTGCACTCAGGTCTAAGTCTCATGGCCCTCTATCAGAATTTGGGAAGATTGGAGAAACTTAATTTTTCGCCCAAAAAAAAAACGTAAGGGGTACCACTGTCGTTTTTTTTTTCGGCCCATTTTTTTGAGTTTCGATATCTCAGCTCTTGAAGGGGCTAGAGCCTCCATTTTTGCACTCAGGTCTAAGTCTCATGGCCCTCTATCAGAATTTGGGAAGATTGGAGAAACTTAATTTTTCGCCCAAAAAAAAAACGTAAGGGGTACCACTGTCGTTTTTTTTTTCGGGCCGAATTTTTGAGTTTCGATATCTCAGCTCTGGAAGGGGCTAGAGCCTCCATTTTTGCACTCAGGTCTAAGTCTCATGGCCCTCTATCAGAATTTGGGAAGATTGGAGAAACTTAATTTTTCGCTCCCAAAAAAAAAAACGTAAGGGGTACCACTGTCGTTTTTTTTTCGGGCCGAATTTTTGAGTTTCGATATCTCAGCTCTGGAAGAGGCTAGAGCCTCCATTTTTGCACTCAGGTCTAAGTCTCATGGCCCTCAATCAGAATTTGGGAAGATTGGAGAAACTTAATTTTTCGCCCAAAAAAAAAACCGTAAGGGGTACCACTGTCGTTTTTTTTCGGGCCGAATTTTTGAGTTTCGATATCTCAGCACTGGAAGGGTCTAGAGCCTCCATTGTTGCACTCAGGTCTATGTCTCATGGCCCTCTATCAGAATCCAGAGTTTTGAGAAGATTGGGGATACTTAATTTTTCGCCCAAAAAAAAAAAAAACGTAAGGGGTAACACTGTCGTTTTTTTTTCGGGTCGAAATTTTGAGTTTCGATATCTCAGCACTGGAAGGGTCTAGAACCTCCATTGTTGCACTCAGGTCTATGTCTCATGGCCCTCTATCAGAATCCAGAGTTTTGAGAAGATTGGGGATACTTAATTTTTCGCCCCCCAAAAAAAAACGTAAGGGGTAACACTGTCGTTTTTTTTTCGGGTCGAAATTTTGAGTTTCGATATCTCAGCTCTGGAAGGGTCTAGAGCCTCCATTTTTGCACTCAGGTCTAAGGCTCTTGGCCCTCTATCAGAATCCAGAGTTTTGAGAAGATTGGGGATACTTAATTTTTCACCCAAAAAAAAAACATAAGGGGTAACACTGTCGTTTTTTTTCGGGTCGAAATTTTGAGTTTCGATATCTCAGCACTGGAAGGGTCTAGAGCCTCCATTGTTGCACTCATGTCTATGTCTCATGGCCCTCTATCAGAATCCAGAGTTTTGAGAAGATTGGGGATACTTAATTTTTCGCCCCCCCAAAAAAACGTAAGGGGTAACACTGTCGCTTTTTTTTCTGGTCGAAATTTTGAGTTTCGATATCTCAGCTCTGGAAGGGTCTAGAGCCTCCATTGTTGCACTCAGGTCTAAGTCTCATGGCCCTCTATCAGAATCCAGAGTTTCGAGAAGATTGGGGATACTTAATTTTTCGCCCAAAAAAAAAAAAAACGTAAGGGGTAACACTGTCGTTTTTTTTTTCGGGTCGAAATTTTGAGTTTCGATATCTCAGCACTGGAAGGGTCTAGAGCCTCCATTGTTGCACTCAGGTCTATGTCTCATGGCCCTCTATCAGAATCCAGAGTTTTGAGAAGATTGGGGATACTTAATTTTTCGCCCCCCCCCCAAAAAAAACGTAAGGGGTAACACTGTCGTTTTTTTTTCTGGTCGAAATTTTGAGTTTCGATATCTCAGCTCTGGAAGGGTCTAGAGCCTCCATTGTTGCACTCAGGTCTAAGTCTCATGGCCCTCTATCAGAATCCAGAGTTTTGAGAAGATTGGGGATACTTAATTTTTCGCCCCAAAAAAAAAAAACGTAAGGGGTAACACTGTCGTTTTTTTTTCGGGTCAAAATTTTGAGTTTCGATATCTCAGCTCTGGAAGGGTCTAGAGCCTCCATTTTTGCACTCAGGTCTAAGGCTCATGGCCCTCTATCAGAATCCAGAGTTTTGAAAAGATTGGGGATACTTCATTTTTCGCCCAAAAAAAAAAAACGTAAGGGGTAACACTGTCGTTTTTTTTTCGGGTCGAAATTTTGAGTTTTGATATCTCAGCACTGGAAGGGTCTAGAGCCTCCATTGTTGCACTCAGGTCTATGTCTCATGGCCCTCTATAAGAATCCAGAGTTTTGAGAAGATTGGGGATACTTAATTTTTCGCCCAAAAAAAAAAACGTAAGGGGTAACACTGTCGTTTTTTTTTTCGGGTCGAAATTTTGAGTTCCGATATCTCAGCACTGGAAGGGTCTAGAGCCTCCATTGTTGCACTCAGGTCTATGTCTCATGGCCCTCTATCAGAATCCAGAGTTTTGAGAAGATTGGGGTTACTTAATTTTTCGCCCAAAAAAAAAAAAACGTAAGGGTTACCACTGTCGTTTTTTTTTTTCGGGCCGAATTTTTGAGTTTCGATATCTCAGCTCTGGAAGGGGCTAGAGCCTCCATTTTTGCACTCAGGTCTAAGTCTCATGGCCCTCTATCAGAATTTGGGAAGATTGGAGAAACTTAATTTTTCGCTCCCAAAAAAAAAAACGTAAGGGGTACCACTGTCGTTTTTTTTTCGGGCCGAATTTTTGAGTTTCGATATCTCAGCTCTGGAAGAGGCTAGAGCCTCCATTTTTGCACTCAGGTCTAAGTCTCATGGCCCTCAATCAGAATTTGGGAAGATTGGAGAAACTTAATTTTTCGCCCAAAAAAAAAACCGTAAGGGGTACCACTGTCGTTTTTTTTCGGGCCGAATTTTTGAGTTTCGATATCTCAGCACTGGAAGGGTCTAGAGCCTCCATTGTTGCACTCATGTCTATGTCTCATGGCCCTCTATCAGAATCCAGAGTTTTGAGAAGATTGGGGATACTTAATTTTTCGCCCAAAAAAAAAAAAAACGTAAGGGGTAACACTGTCGTTTTTTTTTCGGGTCGAAATTTTGAGTTTCGATATCTCAGCACTGGAAGGGTCTAGAACCTCCATTGTTGCACTCAGGTCTATGTCTCATGGCCCTCTATCAGAATCCAGAGTTTTGAGAAGATTGGGGATACTTAATTTTTCGCCCCCCAAAAAAAAACGTAAGGGGTAACACTGTCGTTTTTTTTTCGGGTCGAAATTTTGAGTTTCGATATCTCAGCTCTGGAAGGGTCTAGAGCCTCCATTTTTGCACTCAGGTCTAAGGCTCTTGGCCCTCTATCAGAATCCAGAGTTTTGAGAAGATTGGGGATACTTAATTTTTCACCCAAAAAAAAAACATAAGGGGTAACACTGTCGTTTTTTTTCGGGTCGAAATTTTGAGTTTCGATATCTCAGCACTGGAAGGGTCTAGAGCCTCCATTGTTGCACTCATGTCTATGTCTCATGGCCCTCTATCAGAATCCAGAGTTTTGAGAAGATTGGGGATACTTAATTTTTCGCCCCCCAAAAAAAACGTAAGGGGTAACACTGTCGCTTTTTTATCTGGTCGAAATTTTGAGTTTCGATATCTCAGCTCTGGAAGGGTCTAGAGCCTCCATTGTTGCACTCAGGTCTAAGTCTCATGGCCCTCTATCAGAATCCAGAGTTTCGAGAAGATTGGGGATACTTAATTTTTCGCCCAAAAAAAAAAAAACGTAAGGGGTAACACTGTCGTTTTTTTTTTCGGGTCGAAATTTTGAGTTTCGATATCTCAGCACTGGAAGGGTCTAGAGCCTCCATTGTTGCACTCAGGTCTATGTCTCATGGCCCTCTATCAGAATCCAGAGTTTTGAGAAGATTGGGGATACTTAATTTTTCGCCCCCCCCCCAAAAAAAACGTAAGGGGTAACACTGTCGTTTTTTTTTCTGGTCGAAATTTTGAGTTTCGATATCTCAGCTCTGGAAGGGTCTAGAGCCTCCATTGTTGCACTCAGGTCTATGTCTCATGGCCCTCTATAAGAATCCAGAGTTTTGAGAAGATTGGGGATACTTAATTTTTCGCCCAAAAAAAAAAACGTAAGGGGTAACACTGTCGTTTTTTTTTTCGGGTCGAAATTTTGAGTTCCGATATCTCAGCACTGGAAGGGTCTAGAGCCTCCATTGTTGCACTCAGGTCTATGTCTCATGGCCCTCTATCAGAATCCAGAGTTTTGAGAAGATTGGGGTTACTTAATTTTTCGCCCAAAAAAAAAAAAACGTAAGGGTTACCACTGTCGTTTTTTTTTTTCGGGCCGAATTTTTGAGTTTCGATATCTCAGCTCTGGAAGGGGCTAGAGCCTCCATTTTTGCACTCAGGTCTAAGTCTCATGGCCCTCTATCAGAATTTGGGAAGATTGGAGAGACTTAATTTTTCGCCCAAAAAAAAAACGTAAGGGGTACCACTGTCGTTTTTTTTTTCGGGCCGAATTTTCGAGTTTCGATATCTCAGCTCTGGAAGGGGCTAGAGCCTCCATTTTTGCACTCAGGTCTAAGTCTCATGGCCCTCTATCAGAATTTGGGAAGATTGGAGAGACTTAATTTTTCGCCCAAAAAAAAAAACGTAAGGGGTACCACTGTCGTTTTTTTCTTCGGGCCGAATTTTTGAGTTTCGATATCTCAGCTCTGGAAGGGGCTAGAGCCTCCATTTTTGCACTCAAGTCTAAGTCTCATGGCCCTCTATCAGAATTTGGGAAGATTGGAGAAACTTAATTTTTCGCCCAAAAAAAAAAACGTAAGGGGTACCACTGTCGTTTTTTTTTTCGGGCCGAATTTTTGAGTTTCGATATCTCAGCTCTGGAAGGGGCTAGAGCCTCCATTTTTGCACTCAGGTCTAAGTCTCATGGCCCTCTATCAGAATTTGGGAAGATTGGAGAAACTTAATTTTTCGCCCCAAAAAAAAACGTAAGGGGTACCACTGTCGTTTTTTTTTTCGGGCCGAATTTTTGAGTTTCGATATCTCAGCTCTGGAAGGGGCTAGAGCCTCCATTTTTGCACTCAGGTCTAAGTCTCATGGCCCTCTATCAGAATTTGGGAAGATTGGAGAAACTTAATTTTTCGCCCAAAAAAAAAACGTAAGGGGTACCACTGTCGTTTTTTTTTTCGGGCCGAATTTTTGAGTTTCGATATCTCAGCTCTGGAAGGGGCTAGAGCCTCCATTTTTGCACTCAGGTCTAAGTCTCATGGCCCTCTATCAGAATTTGGGAAGATTGGAGAAAGTTAATTTTTCGCCCAAAAAAAAAAAACGTAAGAGGTACCACTGTCGTTTTTTTTTTTCGGGCCGAATTTTTGAGTTTCGATATCTCAGCTCTGGAAGGGGCTAGAGCCTCCATTTTTGCACTCAGGTCTAAGTCTCATGGCCCTCTATCAGAATTTGGGAAGATTGGAGAGACTTAATTTTTCGCCCAAAAAAAAAACGTAAGGGGTACCACTGTCGTTTTTTTTTTCGGGCCGAATTTTTGAGTTTCGATATCTCAGCTCTGGAAGGGGCTAGAGCCTCCATTTTTGCACTCAGGTCTAAGTCTCATGGCCCTCTATCAGAATTTGGGAAGATTGGAGAAACTTAATTTTTCACCCAAAAAAAAAACGTAAGGGGTACCACTGTCGTTTTTTTTTCGGGCCGAATTTTTGAGTTTCGATATCTCAGCTCTGGAAGGGGCTAGAGCCTCCATTGTTGCACTCAGGTCTAAGTTTCATGGCCCTCTATCAGAATTTGGGAAGATTGGAGAAACTTAATTTTTCGCCCAAATAAAAAAACGTAAGGGTTACCACTGTCGTTTTTTTTTCGGGCCGAATTTTTGAGTTTCGATATCTCAGCTCTGGAAAGGGCTAGACCCTCCATTTTTGCACTCAGGTCTAAGTCTCATGGCCCTCTATCAGAATCCAGAGTTTTGGGAAGATTGGAGAAACTTAATTTTTCGCCCCAAAAAAAAAAACGTAAGGGGTACCACTGTCGTTTTTTTTTTCGGGCCGAATTTTTGAGTTTCGATATCTCAGCTCTGGAAGAGGCTAGAGCCTCCATTTTTGCACTCAGGTCTAAGTCTCATGGCCCTCTATCAGAATTTGGGAAGATTGGAGAAACTTAATTTTTCGCCCAAAAAAAAAAACGTAAGGGGTACCACTGTCGTTTTTTTTTTCGGGCCGAATTTTTGAGTTTCGATATCTCAGCTCTGGAAGGGGCTAGAGCCTCCATTTTTGCACTCAGGTCTAAGTCTCATGGCCCTCTATCAGAATTTGGGAAGATTGGAGAAACTTAATTTTTCGCCCCAAAAAAAAAACGTAAGGGGTACCACTGTCGTTTTTTTTTTCGGGCCGAATTTTTGAGTTTCGATATCTCAGCTCTGGAAGAGGCTAGAGCCTCCATTTTTGCACTCAGGTCTAAGTCTCATGGCCCTCTATCAGAATTTGGGAAGATTGGAGAAACTTAATTTTTCGCCCAAAAAAAAAACGTAAGGGGTACCACTGTCGGTTTTTTTTCGGGCCAAATTTTTGAGTTTCGATATCTCAGCTCTGGAAGGGGCTAGAGCCTCCATTTTTGCACTCAGGTCTAAGTCTCATGGCCCTCTATCAGAATTTGGGAAGATTGGAGAAACTTAATTTTTCGCCCCAAAAAAAAAAACGTAAGGGATACCACTGTCGTTTTTTTTTCGGGCCGAATTTTTGAATTTCGATATCTCAGCTCTGGAAGGGGCTAGAGCCTCCATTTTTGCACTCAGGTCTAAGTCTCATGGCCCTCTATCAGAATTTGGGAAGATTGGAGAAACTTAATTTTTCGCCCAAAAAAAACGTAAGGGGTACCACTGTCGTTTTTTTTTCGGGCCGAATTTTTGAGTTTCGATATCTCAGCTCTGGAAGGGGCTAGACCCTCCATTTTTGCACTCAGGTCTAAGTCTCATGGCCCTCTATCAGAATCCAGAGTTTTGGGAAGATTGGAGAAACTTAATTTTTCGCCCCAAAAAAAAAAAAACGTAAGGGGTACCACTGTCGTTTTTTTTTTCGGGCCGAATTTTTGAGTTTCGATATCTCAGCTCTGGAAGAGGCTAGAGCCTCCATTTTTGCACTCAGGTCTAAGTCTCATGGCCCTCTATCAGAATTTGGGAAGATTGGAGAAACTTAATTTTTCGCCCAAAAAAAAAAACGTAAGGGGTACCACTGTCGTTTTTTTTTTCGGGCCGAATTTTTGAGTTTCGATATCTCAGCTCTGGAAGGGACTAGAGCCTCCATTTTTGCACTCAGGTCTAAGTCTCATGGCCCTCTATCAGAATTTGGGAAGATTGGAGAAACTTAATTTTTCGCCCAAAAAAAAAACGTAAGGGGTACTACTGTCGTTTTTTTTTCGGGCCGAATTTTTGAGTTTCGATATCTCAGCTCTGGAAGAGGCTAGAGCCTCCATTTTTGCACTCAGGTCTAAGTCTCATGGCCCTCTATCAGAATTTGGGAAGATTGGAGAAACTTAATTTTTCGCCCAAAAAAAAAAACGTAAGGGGTACCACTGTCGTTTTTTTTTTCGGGCCGAATTTTTGAATTTCGATATCTCAGCTCTGGAAGGGGCTAGAGCCTCCATTTTTGCACTCAGGTCTAAGTCTCATGGCCCTCTATCAGAATTTGGGAAGATTGGAGAAACTTAATTTTTCGCCCCCAAAAAAAAAAACGTAAGGGGTACCACTGTCGTTTTTTTTTTCGGGCCGAATTTTTGAATTTCGATATCTCAGCTCTGGAAGGGGCTAGAGCCTCCATTTTTGCACTCAGGTCTAAGTCTCATGGCCCTCTATCAGAATTTGGGAAGATTGGAGAAACTTAATTTTTCGCCCAAAAAAAACGTAAGGGGTACCACTGTCGTTTTTTTTTCGGGCCGAATTTTTGAGTTTCGATATCTCAGCTCTGGAAGGGGCTAGAGCCTCCATTTTTGCACTCAGGTCTAAGTCTCATGGCCCTCTATCAGAATTTGGGAAGATTGGAGAAACTTAATTTTTCGCTCCCAAAAAAAAAAACGTAAGGGGTACCACTGTCGTTTTTTTTTCGGGCCGAATTTTTGAGTTTCGATATCTCAGCTCTGGAAGAGGCTAGAGCCTCCATTTTTGCACTCAGGTCTAAGTCTCATGGCCCTCAATCAGAATTTGGGAAGATTGGAGAAACTTAATTTTTCGCCCAAAAAAAAAACCGTAAGGGGTACCACTGTCGTTTTTTTTCGGGCCGAATTTTTGAGTTTCGATATCTCAGCACTGGAAGGGTCTAGAGCCTCCATTGTTGCACTCAGGTCTATGTCTCATGGCCCTCTATCAGAATCCAGAGTTTTGAGAAGATTGGGGATACTTAATTTTTCGCCCAAAAAAAAAAAAAAACGTAAGGGGTAACACTGTCGTTTTTTTTTCGGGTCGAAATTTTGAGTTTCGATATCTCAGCACTGGAAGGGTCTAGAACCTCCATTGTTGCACTCAGGTCTATGTCTCATGGCCCTCTATCAGAATCCAGAGTTTTGAGAAGATTGGGGATACTTAATTTTTCGCCCCCCAAAAAAAAACGTAAGGGGTAACACTGTCGTTTTTTTTTCGGGTCGAAATTTTGAGTTTCGATATCTCAGCTCTGGAAGGGTCTAGAGCCTCCATTTTTGCACTCAGGTCTAAGGCTCTTGGCCCTCTATCAGAATCCAGAGTTTTGAGAAGATTGGGGATACTTAATTTTTCACCCAAAAAAAAAACATAAGGGGTAACACTGTCGTTTTTTTTCGGGTCGAAATTTTGAGTTTCGATATCTCAGCACTGGAAGGGTCTAGAGCCTCCATTGTTGCACTCATGTCTATGTCTCATGGCCCTCTATCAGAATCCAGAGTTTTGAGAAGATTGGGGATACTTAATTTTTCGCCCCCCAAAAAAAACGTAAGGGGTAACACTGTCGCTTTTTTATCTGGTCGAAATTTTGAGTTTCGATATCTCAGCTCTGGAAGGGTCTAGAGCCTCCATTGTTGCACTCAGGTCTAAGTCTCATGGCCCTCTATCAGAATCCAGAGTTTCGAGAAGATTGGGGATACTTAATTTTTCGCCCAAAAAAAAAAAAACGTAAGGGGTAACACTGTCGTTTTTTTTTTCGGGTCGAAATTTTGAGTTTCGATATCTCAGCACTGGAAGGGTCTAGAGCCTCCATTGTTGCACTCAGGTCTATGTCTCATGGCCCTCTATCAGAATCCAGAGTTTTGAGAAGATTGGGGATACTTAATTTTTCGCCCCCCCCCAAAAAAAAACGTAAGGGGTAACACTGTCGTTTTTTTTTCTGGTCGAAATTTTGAGTTTCGATATCTCAGCTCTGGAAGGGTCTAGAGCCTCCATTGTTGCACTCAGGTCTATGTCTCATGGCCCTCTATAAGAATCCAGAGTTTTGAGAAGATTGGGGATACTTAATTTTTCGCCCAAAAAAAAAAACGTAAGGGGTAACACTGTCGTTTTTTTTTTCGGGTCGAAATTTTGAGTTCCGATATCTCAGCACTGGAAGGGTCTAGAGCCTCCATTGTTGCACTCAGGTCTATGTCTCATGGCCCTCTATCAGAATCCAGAGTTTTGAGAAGATTGGGGTTACTTAATTTTTCGCCCAAAAAAAAAAAAAACGTAAGGGTTACCACTGTCGTTTTTTTTTTTCGGGCCGAATTTTTGAGTTTCGATATCTCAGCTCTGGAAGGGGCTAGAGCCTCCATTTTTGCACTCAGGTCTAAGTCTCATGGCCCTCTATCAGAATTTGGGAAGATTGGAGAGACTTAATTTTTCGCCCAAAAAAAAAACGTAAGGGGTACCACTGTCGTTTTTTTTTTCGGGCCGAATTTTCGAGTTTCGATATCTCAGCTCTGGAAGGGGCTAGAGCCTCCATTTTTGCACTCAGGTCTAAGTCTCATGGCCCTCTATCAGAATTTGGGAAGATTGGAGAGACTTAATTTTTCGCCCAAAAAAAAAAACGTAAGGGGTACCACTGTCGTTTTTTTCTTCGGGCCGAATTTTTGAGTTTCGATATCTCAGCTCTGGAAGGGGCTAGAGCCTCCATTTTTGCACTCAAGTCTAAGTCTCATGGCCCTCTATCAGAATTTGGGAAGATTGGAGAAACTTAATTTTTCGCCCAAAAAAAAAAACGTAAGGGGTACCACTGTCGTTTTTTTTTTCGGGCCGAATTTTTGAGTTTCGATATCTCAGCTCTGGAAGGGGCTAGAGCCTCCATTTTTGCACTCAGGTCTAAGTCTCATGGCCCTCTATCAGAATTTGGGAAGATTGGAGAAACTTAATTTTTCGCCCCAAAAAAAAACGTAAGGGGTACCACTGTCGTTTTTTTTTTCGGGCCGAATTTTTGAGTTTCGATATCTCAGCTCTGGAAGGGGCTAGAGCCTCCATTTTTGCACTCAGGTCTAAGTCTCATGGCCCTCTATCAGAATTTGGGAAGATTGGAGAAACTTAATTTTTCGCCCAAAAAAAAAACGTAAGGGGTACCACTGTCGTTTTTTTTTTCGGGCCAAATTTTTGAGTTTCGATATCTCAGCTCTGGAAGGGGCTAGAGCCTCCATTTTTGCACTCAGGTCTAAGTCTCATGGCCCTCTATCAGAATTTGGGAAGATTGGAGAAAGTTAATTTTTCGCCCAAAAAAAAAAAACGTAAGAGGTACCAATGTCGTTTTTTTTTTTCGGGCCGAATTTTTGAGTTTCGATATCTCAGCTCTGGAAGGGGCTAGAGCCTCCATTTTTGCACTCAGGTCTAAGTCTCATGGCCCTCTATCAGAATTTGGGAAGATTGGAGAGACTTAATTTTTCGCCCAAAAAAAAAACGTAAGGGGTACCACTGTCGTTTTTTTTTTCGGGCCGAATTTTTGAGTTTCGATATCTCAGCTCTGGAAGGGGCTAGAGCCTCCATTTTTGCACTCAGGTCTAAGTCTCATGGCCCTCTATCAGAATTTGGGAAGATTGGAGAAACTTAATTTTTCACCCAAAAAAAAAACGTAAGGGGTACCACTGTCGTTTTTTTTTCGGGCCGAATTTTTGAGTTTCGATATCTCAGCTCTGGAAGGGGCTAGAGCCTCCATTGTTGCACTCAGGTCTAAGTTTCATGGCCCTCTATCAGAATTTGGGAAGATTGGAGAAACTTAATTTTTCGCCCAAATAAAAAAACGTAAGGGTTACCACTGTCGTTTTTTTTTCGGGCCGAATTTTTGAGTTTCGATATCTCAGCTCTGGAAAGGGCTAGACCCTCCATTTTTGCACTCAGGTCTAAGTCTCATGGCCCTCTATCAGAATCCAGAGTTTTGGGAAGATTGGAGAAACTTAATTTTTCGCCCCAAAAAAAAAAACGTAAGGGGTACCACTGTCGTTTTTTTTTTCGGGCCGAATTTTTGAGTTTCGATATCTCAGCTCTGGAAGAGGCTAGAGCCTCCATTTTTGCACTCAGGTCTAAGTCTCATGGCCCTCTATCAGAATTTGGGAAGATTGGAGAAACTTAATTTTTCGCCCAAAAAAAAAAACGTAAGGGGTACCACTGTCGTTTTTTTTTTCGGGCCGAATTTTTGAGTTTCGATATCTCAGCTCTGGAAGGGGCTAGAGCCTCCATTTTTGCACTCAGGTCTAAGTCTCATGGCCCTCTATCAGAATTTGGGAAGATTGGAGAAACTTAATTTTTCGCCCCAAAAAAAAAACGTAAGGGGTACCACTGTCGTTTTTTTTTTCGGGCCGAATTTTTGAGTTTCGATATCTCAGCTCTGGAAGAGGCTAGAGCCTCCATTTTTGCACTCAGGTCTAAGTCTCATGGCCCTCTATCAGAATTTGGGAAGATTGGAGAAACTTAATTTTTCGCCCAAAAAAAAAACGTAAGGGGTACCACTGTCGGTTTTTTTTCGGGCCAAATTTTTGAGTTTCGATATCTCAGCTCTGGAAGGGGCTAGAGCCTCCATTTTTGCACTCAGGTCTAAGTCTCATGGCCCTCTATCAGAATTTGGGAAGATTGGAGAAACTTAATTTTTCGCCCCAAAAAAAAAAACGTAAGGGATACCACTGTCGTTTTTTTTTCGGGCCGAATTTTTGAATTTCGATATCTCAGCTCTGGAAGGGGCTAGAGCCTCCATTTTTGCACTCAGGTCTAAGTCTCATGGCCCTCTATCAGAATTTGGGAAGATTGGAGAAACTTAATTTTTCGCCCAAAAAAAACGTAAGGGGTACCACTGTCGTTTTTTTTTCGGGCCGAATTTTTGAGTTTCGATATCTCAGCTCTGGAAGGGGCTAGACCCTCCATTTTTGCACTCAGGTCTAAGTCTCATGGCCCTCTATCAGAATCCAGAGTTTTGGGAAGATTGGAGAAACTTAATTTTTCGCCCCAAAAAAAAAAAACGTAAGGGGTACCACTGTCGTTTTTTTTTTCGGGCCGAATTTTTGAGTTTCGATATCTCAGCTCTGGAAGAGGCTAGAGCCTCCATTTTTGCACTCAGGTCTAAGTCTCATGGCCCTCTATCAGAATTTGGGAAGATTGGAGAAACTTAATTTTTCGCCCAAAAAAAAAAACGTAAGGGGTACCACTGTCGTTTTTTTTTTCGGGCCGAATTTTTGAGTTTCGATATCTCAGCTCTGGAAGGGACTAGAGCCTCCATTTTTGCACTCAGGTCTAAGTCTCATGGCCCTCTATCAGAATTTGGGAAGATTGGAGAAACTTAATTTTTCGCCCAAAAAAAAAACGTAAGGGGTACTACTGTCGTTTTTTTTTCGGGCCGAATTTTTGAGTTTCGATATCTCAGCTCTGGAAGAGGCTAGAGCCTCCATTTTTGCACTCAGGTCTAAGTCTCATGGCCCTCTATCAGAATTTGGGAAGATTGGAGAAACTTAATTTTTCGCCCAAAAAAAAAAACGTAAGGGGTACCACTGTCGTTTTTTTTTTCGGGCCGAATTTTTGAATTTCGATATCTCAGCTCTGGAAGGGGCTAGAGCCTCCATTTTTGCACTCAGGTCTAAGTCTCATGGCCCTCTATCAGAATTTGGGAAGATTGGAGAAACTTAATTTTTCGCCCCCAAAAAAAAAAACGTAAGGGGTACCACTGTCGTTTTTTTTTTCGGGCCGAATTTTTGAATTTCGATATCTCAGCTCTGGAAGGGGCTAGAGCCTCCATTTTTGCACTCAGGTCTAAGTCTCATGGCCCTCTATCAGAATTTGGGAAGATTGGAGAAACTTAATTTTTCGCCCAAAAAAAACGTAAGGGGTACCACTGTCGTTTTTTTTTCGGGCCGAATTTTTGAGTTTCGATATCTCAGCTCTGGAAGGGGCTAGAGCCTCCATTTTTGCACTCAGGTCTAAGTCTCATGGCCCTCTATCAGAATTTGGGAAGATTGGAGAAACTTAATTTTTCGCCCCAAAAAAAAACCGTAAGGGGTACCACTGTCGTTTTTTTTTTTCGGGCCGAATTTTTGAGTTTCGATATCTCAGCTCTGGAAGGGGCTAGAGCCTCCATTTTTGCACTCAGGTCTAAGTCTCATGGCCCTCTATCAGAATTTGGGAAGATTGGAGAAACTTAATTTTTCGCTCCCAAAAAAAAACGTAAGGGGTAACACTGTCGTTTTTTTTTTCGGGTCGAAATTTTGAGTTTCGATATCTCAGCACTGGAAGGGTCTAGAGCCTCCATTGTTGCACTCATGTCTATGTCTCATGGCCCTCTATCAGAATCCAGAGTTTTGAGAAGATTGGGGATACTTAATTTTTCGCCCCCCAAAAAAAACGTAAGGGGTAACACTGTCGTTTTTTTTTCTGGTCGAAATTTTGAGTTTCGATATCTCAGCTCTGGAAGGGTCTAGAGCCTCCATTGTTGCACTCAGGTCTAAGTCTCATGGCCCTCTATCAGAATCCAGAGTTTCGAGAAGATTGGGGATACTTAATTTTTCGCCCAAAAAAAAAAAAACGTAAGGGGTAACACTGTCGTTTTTTTTTCGGGCCGAATTTTTGAGTTTCGATATCTCAGCTCTGGAAGAGGCTAGAGCCTCCATTTTTGCACTCAGGTCTAAGTCTCATGGCCCTCTATCAGAATTTGGGAAGATTGGAGAAACTTAATTTTTCGCCCAAAAAAAAAACGTAAGGGGTACCACTGTCGGTTTTTTTTCGGGCCAAATTTTTGAGTTTCGATATCTCAGCTCTGGAAGGGGCTAGAGCCTCCATTTTTGCACTCAGGTCTAAGTCTCATGGCCCTCTATCAGAATTTGGGAAGATTGGAGAAACTTAATTTTTCGCCCCAAAAAAAAAAACGTAAGGGATACCACTGTCGTTTTTTTTTCGGGCCGAATTTTTGAATTTCGATATCTCAGCTCTGGAAGGGGCTAGAGCCTCCATTTTTGCACTCAGGTCTAAGTCTCATGGCCCTCTATCAGAATTTGGGAAGATTGGAGAAACTTAATTTTTCGCCCAAAAAAAACGTAAGGGGTACCACTGTCGTTTTTTTTTCGGGCCGAATTTTTGAGTTTCGATATCTCAGCTCTGGAAGGGGCTAGACCCTCCATTTTTGCACTCAGGTCTAAGTCTCATGGCCCTCTATCAGAATCCAGAGTTTTGGGAAGATTGGAGAAACTTAATTTTTCGCCCCAAAAAAAAAAAACGTAAGGGGTACCACTGTCGTTTTTTTTTTCGGGCCGAATTTTTGAGTTTCGATATCTCAGCTCTGGAAGAGGCTAGAGCCTCCATTTTTGCACTCAGGTCTAAGTCTCATGGCCCTCTATCAGAATTTGGGAAGATTGGAGAAACTTAATTTTTCGCCCAAAAAAAAAAACGTAAGGGGTACCACTGTCGTTTTTTTTTTCGGGCCGAATTTTTGAGTTTCGATATCTCAGCTCTGGAAGGGACTAGAGCCTCCATTTTTGCACTCAGGTCTAAGTCTCATGGCCCTCTATCAGAATTTGGGAAGATTGGAGAAACTTAATTTTTCGCCCAAAAAAAAAACGTAAGGGGTACTACTGTCGTTTTTTTTTCGGGCCGAATTTTTGAGTTTCGATATCTCAGCTCTGGAAGAGGCTAGAGCCTCCATTTTTGCACTCAGGTCTAAGTCTCATGGCCCTCTATCAGAATTTGGGAAGATTGGAGAAACTTAATTTTTCGCCCAAAAAAAAAAAACGTAAGGGGTACCACTGTCGTTTTTTTTTTCGGGCCGAATTTTTGAATTTCGATATCTCAGCTCTGGAAGGGGCTAGAGCCTCCATTTTTGCACTCAGGTCTAAGTCTCATGGCCCTCTATCAGAATTTGGGAAGATTGGAGAAACTTAATTTTTTGCCCCCAAAAAAAAAAACGTAAGGGGTACCACTGTCGTTTTTTTTTTCGGGCCGAATTTTTGAATTTCGATATCTCAGCTCTGGAAGGGGCTAGAGCCTCCATTTTTGCACTCAGGTCTAAGTCTCATGGCCCTCTATCAGAATTTGGGAAGATTGGAGAAACTTAATTTTTCGCCCAAAAAAAACGTAAGGGGTACCACTGTCGTTTTTTTTTCGGGCCGAATTTTTGAGTTTCGATATCTCAGCTCTGGAAGGGGCTAGAGCCTCCATTTTTGCACTCAGGTCTAAGTCTCATGGCCCTCTATCAGAATTTGGGAAGATTGGAGAAACTTAATTTTTCGCCCCAAAAAAAAACCGTAAGGGGTACCACTGTCGTTTTTTTTTTCGGGCCGAATTTTTGAGTTTCGATATCTCAGCTCTGGAAGGGGCTAGAGCCTCCATTTTTGCACTCAGGTCTAAGTCTCATGGCCCTCTATCAGAATTTGGGAAGATTGGAGAAACTTAATTTTTCGCTCCCAAAAAAAAACGTAAGGGGTAACACTGTCGTTTTTTTTTTTCGGGTCGAAATTTTGAGTTTCGATATCTCAGCACTGGAAGGGTCTAGAGCCTCCATTGTTGCACTCATGTCTATGTCTCATGGCCCTCTATCAGAATCCAGAGTTTTGAGAAGATTGGGGATACTTAATTTTTCGCCCCCCAAAAAAAACGTAAGGGGTAACACTGTCGTTTTTTTTTCTGGTCGAAATTTTGAGTTTCGATATCTCAGCTCTGGAAGGGTCTAGAGCCTCCATTGTTGCACTCAGGTCTAAGTCTCATGGCCCTCTATCAGAATCCAGAGTTTCGAGAAGATTGGGGATACTTAATTTTTCGCCCAAAAAAAAAAAACGTAAGGGGTAACACTGTCGTTTTTTTTTCGGGTCGAAATTTTGAGTTTCGATATCTCAGCTCTGGAAGGGTCTAGAGCCTCCATTTTTGCACTCAGGTCTAAGTCTCATGGCCCTCTATCAGAATTTGGGAAGATTGGAGAAACTTAATTTTTCGCCCAAAAAAAACGTAAGGGGTACCACTGTCGTTTTTTTTTCGGGCCGAATTTTTGAGTTTCGATATCTCAGCTCTGGAAGGGTCTAGAGCCTCCATTTTTGCACTCAGGTCTAAGTCTCATGGCCCTCTATCAGAATTTGGGAAGATTGGAGAAACTTAATTTTTCGCCCAAAAAAAAACCGTAAGGGGTACCACTGTCGTTTTTTTTTCGGGCCGAATTTTTGAGTTTCGATATCTCAGCTCTGGAAGGGTCTAGAGCCTCCATTGTTGCACTCAGGTCTAAGTCTCATGGCCCTCTATCAGAATCCAGAGTTTTGGGAAGATTGGAGAAACTTAATTTTTCGCCCCAAAAAAAAAAACGTAAGGGGTACCACTGTCGTTTTTTTTTTCGGGCCGAATTTTTGAGTTTCGATATCTCAGCTCTGGAAGAGGCTAGAGCCTCCATTTTTGCACTCAGGTCTAAGTCTCATGGCCCTCTATCAGAATTTGGGAAGATTGGAGAAACTTAATTTTTCGCCCAAAAAAAAAAACGTAAGGGGTACCACTGTCGTTTTTTTTTTCGGGCCGAATTTTTGAGTTTCGATATCTCAGCTCTGGAAGGGGCTAGAGCCTCCATTTTTGCACTCAGGTCTAAGTCTCATGGCCCTCTATCAGAATTTGGGAAGATTGGAGAAACTTAATTTTTCGCCCCAAAAAAAAAACGTAAGGGGTACCACTGTCGTTTTTTTTTTCGGGCCGAATTTTTGAGTTTCGATATCTCAGCTCTGGAAGAGGCTAGAGCCTCCATTTTTGCACTCAGGTCTAAGTCTCATGGCCCTCTATCAGAATTTGGGAAGATTGGAGAAACTTAATTTTTCGCCCAAAAAAAAAATGTAAGGGGTACCACTGTCGTTTTTTTTTCGGGCCAAATTTTTGAGTTTCGATATCTCAGCTCTGGAAGGGGCTAGAGCCTCCATTTTTGCACTCAGGTCTAAGTCTCATGGCCCTCTATCAGAATTTGGGAAGATTGGAGAAACTTAATTTTTCGCCCCAAAAAAAAAAACGTAAGGGATACCACTGTCGTTTTTTTTTCGGGCCGAATTTTTGAATTTCGATATCTCAGCTCTGGAAGGGGCTAGAGCCTCCATTTTTGCACTCAGGTCTAAGTCTCATGGCCCTCTATCAGAATTTGGGAAGATTGGAGAAACTTAATTTTTCGCCCAAAAAAAACGTAAGGGGTACCACTGTCGTTTTTTTTTCGGGCCGAATTTTTGAGTTTCGATATCTCAGCTCTGGAAGGGGCTAGACCCTCCATTTTTGCACTCAGGTCTAAGTCTCATGGCCCTCTATCAGAATCCAGAGTTTTGGGAAGATTGGAGAAACTTAATTTTTCGCCCCAAAAAAAAAAAACGTAAGGGGTACCACTGTCGTTTTTTTTTTCGGGCCGAATTTTTGAGTTTCGATATCTCAGCTCTGGAAGAGGCTAGAGCCTCCATTTTTGCACTCAGGTCTAAGTCTCATGGCCCTCTATCAGAATTTGGGAAGATTGGAGAAACTTAATTTTTCGCCCAAAAAAAAAAACGTAAGGGGTACCACTGTCGTTTTTTTTTTCGGGCCGAATTTTTGAGTTTCGATATCTCAGCTCTGGAAGGGACTAGAGCCTCCATTTTTGCACTCAGGTCTAAGTCTCATGGCCCTCTATCAGAATTTGGGAAGATTGGAGAAACTTAATTTTTCGCCCAAAAAAAAAACGTAAGGGGTACTACTGTCGTTTTTTTTTCGGGCCGAATTTTTGAGTTTCGATATCTCAGCTCTGGAAGAGGCTAGAGCCTCCATTTTTGCACTCAGGTCTAAGTCTCATGGCCCTCTATCAGAATTTGGGAAGATTGGAGAAACTTAATTTTTCGCCCAAAAAAAAAAACGTAAGGGGTACCACTGTCGTTTTTTTTTTTCGGGCCGAATTTTTGAATTTCGATATCTCAGCTCTGGAAGGGGCTAGAGCCTCCATTTTTGCACTCAGGTCTAAGTCTCATGGCCCTCTATCAGAATTTGGGAAGATTGGAGAAACTTAATTTTTCGCCCCCCAAAAAAAAAACGTAAGGGGTACCACTGTCGTTTTTTTTTTCGGGCCGAATTTTTGAATTTCGATATCTCAGCTCTGGAAGGGGCTAGAGCCTCCATTTTTGCACTCAGGTCTAAGTCTCATGGCCCTCTATCAGAATTTGGGAAGATTGGAGAAACTTAATTTTTCGCCCAAAAAAAACGTAAGGGGTACCACTGTCGTTTTTTTTTCGGGCCGAATTTTTGAGTTTCGATATCTCAGCTCTGGAAGGGGCTAGAGCCTCCATTTTTGCACTCAGGTCTAAGTCTCATGGCCCTCTATCAGAATTTGGGAAGATTGGAGAAACTTAATTTTTCGCCCCAAAAAAAAAACGTAAGGGGTACCACTGTCGTTTTTTTTTTTCGGGCCGAATTTTTGAGTTTCGATATCTCAGCTCTGGAAGGGGCTAGAGCCTCCATTTTTGCACTCAGGTCTAAGTCTCATGGCCCTCTATCAGAATTTGGGAAGATTGGAGAAACTTAATTTTTCGCTCCCAAAAAAAAACGTAAGGGGTAACACTGTCGTTTTTTTTTTCGGGTCGAAATTTTGAGTTTTGATATCTCAGCACTGGAAGGGTCTAGAGCCTCCATTGTTGCACTCATGTCTATGTCTCATGGCCCTCTATCAGAATCCAGAGTTTTGAGAAGATTGGGGATACTTAATTTTTCGCCCCCCAAAAAAAACGTAAGGGGTAACACTGTCGTTTTTTTTTCTGGTCGAAATTTTGAGTTTCGATATCTCAGCTCTGGAAGGGTCTAGAGCCTCCATTGTTGCACTCAGGTCTAAGTCTCATGGCCCTCTATCAGAATCCAGAGTTTCGAGAAGATTGGGGATACTTAATTTTTCGCCCAAAAAAAAAAAACGTAAGGGGTAACACTGTCGTTTTTTTTTCGGGCCGAATTTTTGAGTTTCGATATCTCAGCTCTGGAAGAGGCTAGAGCCTCCATTTTTGCACTCAGGTCTAAGTCTCATGGCCCTCTATCAGAATTTGGGAAGATTGGAGAAACTTAATTTTTCGCCCAAAAAAAAAACGTAAGGGGTACCACTGTCGGTTTTTTTTCGGGCCAAATTTTTGAGTTTCGATATCTCAGCTCTGGAAGGGGCTAGAGCCTCCATTTTTGCACTCAGGTCTAAGTCTCATGGCCCTCTATCAGAATTTGGGAAGATTGGAGAAACTTAATTTTTCGCCCCAAAAAAAAAAACGTAAGGGATACCACTGTCGTTTTTTTTTCGGGCCGAATTTTTGAATTTCGATATCTCAGCTCTGGAAGGGGCTAGAGCCTCCATTTTTGCACTCAGGTCTAAGTCTCATGGCCCTCTATCAGAATTTGGGAAGATTGGAGAAACTTAATTTTTCGCCCAAAAAAAACGTAAGGGGTACCACTGTCGTTTTTTTTTCGGGCCGAATTTTTGAGTTTCGATATCTCAGCTCTGGAAGGGGCTAGACCCTCCATTTTTGCACTCAGGTCTAAGTCTCATGGCCCTCTATCAGAATCCAGAGTTTTGGGAAGATTGGAGAAACTTAATTTTTCGCCCCAAAAAAAAAAAACGTAAGGGGTACCACTGTCGTTTTTTTTTTCGGGCCGAATTTTTGAGTTTCGATATCTCAGCTCTGGAAGAGGCTAGAGCCTCCATTTTTGCACTCAGGTCTAAGTCTCATGGCCCTCTATCAGAATTTGGGAAGATTGGAGAAACTTAATTTTTCGCCCAAAAAAAAAAACGTAAGGGGTACCACTGTCGTTTTTTTTTTCGGGCCGAATTTTTGAGTTTCGATATCTCAGCTCTGGAAGGGACTAGAGCCTCCATTTTTGCACTCAGGTCTAAGTCTCATGGCCCTCTATCAGAATTTGGGAAGATTGGAGAAACTTAATTTTTCGCCCAAAAAAAAAACGTAAGGGGTACTACTGTCGTTTTTTTTTCGGGCCGAATTTTTGAGTTTCGATATCTCAGCTCTGGAAGAGGCTAGAGCCTCCATTTTTGCACTCAGGTCTAAGTCTCATGGCCCTCTATCAGAATTTGGGAAGATTGGAGAAACTTAATTTTTCGCCCAAAAAAAAAAAACGTAAGGGGTACCACTGTCGTTTTTTTTTTCGGGCCGAATTTTTGAATTTCGATATCTCAGCTCTGGAAGGGGCTAGAGCCTCCATTTTTGCACTCAGGTCTAAGTCTCATGGCCCTCTATCAGAATTTGGGAAGATTGGAGAAACTTAATTTTTTGCCCCCCAAAAAAAAAACGTAAGGGGTACCACTGTCGTTTTTTTTTTCGGGCCGAATTTTTGAATTTCGATATCTCAGCTCTGGAAGGGGCTAGAGCCTCCATTTTTGCACTCAGGTCTAAGTCTCATGGCCCTCTATCAGAATTTGGGAAGATTGGAGAAACTTAATTTTTCGCCCAAAAAAAACGTAAGGGGTACCACTGTCGTTTTTTTTTCGGGCCGAATTTTTGAGTTTCGATATCTCAGCTCTGGAAGGGGCTAGAGCCTCCATTTTTGCACTCAGGTCTAAGTCTCATGGCCCTCTATCAGAATTTGGGAAGATTGGAGAAACTTAATTTTTCGCCCCAAAAAAAAACCGTAAGGGGTACCACTGTCGTTTTTTTTTTCGGGCCGAATTTTTGAGTTTCGATATCTCAGCTCTGGAAGGGGCTAGAGCCTCCATTTTTGCACTCAGGTCTAAGTCTCATGGCCCTCTATCAGAATTTGGGAAGATTGGAGAAACTTAATTTTTCGCTCCCAAAAAAAAACGTAAGGGGTAACACTGTCGTTTTTTTTTTCGGGTCGAAATTTTGAGTTTCGATATCTCAGCACTGGAAGGGTCTAGAGCCTCCATTGTTGCACTCATGTCTATGTCTCATGGCCCTCTATCAGAATCCAGAGTTTTGAGAAGATTGGGGATACTTAATTTTTCGCCCCCCAAAAAAAACGTAAGGGGTAACACTGTCGTTTTTTTTTCTGGTCGAAATTTTGAGTTTCGATATCTCAGCTCTGGAAGGGTCTAGAGCCTCCATTGTTGCACTCAGGTCTAAGTCTCATGGCCCTCTATCAGAATCCAGAGTTTCGAGAAGATTGGGGATACTTAATTTTTCGCCCAAAAAAAAAAAAACGTAAGGGGTAACACTGTCGTTTTTTTTTCGGGTCGAAATTTTGAGTTTCGATATCTCAGCTCTGGAAGGGTCTAGAGCCTCCATTTTTGCACTCAGGTCTAAGTCTCATGGCCCTCTATCAGAATTTGGGAAGATTGGAGAAACTTAATTTTTCGCCCAAAAAAAACGTAAGGGGTACCACTGTCGTTTTTTTTTCGGGCCGAATTTTTGAGTTTCGATATCTCAGCTCTGGAAGGGTCTAGAGCCTCCATTTTTGCACTCAGGTCTAAGTCTCATGGCCCTCTATCAGAATTTGGGAAGATTGGAGAAACTTAATTTTTCGCCCAAAAAAAAACCGTAAGGGGTACCACTGTCGTTTTTTTTTTTCGGCCCATTTTTTTGAGTTTCGATATCTCAGCTCTTGAAGGGGCTAGAGCCTCCATTTTTGCACTCAGGTCTAAGTCTCATGGCCCTCTATCAGAATTTGGGAAGATTGGAGAAACTTAATTTTTCGCCCAAAAAAAAAACGTAAGGGGTACCACTGTCGTTTTTTTTTTCGGGCCGAATTTTTGAGTTTCGATATCTCAGCTCTGGAAGGGGCTAGAGCCTCCATTTTTGCACTCAGGTCTAAGTCTCATGGCCCTCTATCAGAATTTGGGAAGATTGGAGAAACTTAATTTTTCGCTCCCAAAAAAAAAAAACGTAAGGGGTACCACTGTCGTTTTTTTTTTCGGGCCGAATTTTTGAGTTTCGATATCTCAGCTCTGGAAGAGGCTAGAGCCTCCATTTTTGCACTCAGGTCTAAGTCTCATGGCCCTCAATCAGAATTTGGGAAGATTGGAGAAACTTAATTTTTCGCCCAAAAAAAAAACCGTAAGGGGTACCACTGTCATTTTTTTTCGGGCCGAATTTTTGAGTTTCGATATCTCAGCACTGGAAGGGTCTAGAGCCTCCATTGTTGCACTCAGGTCTATGTCTCATGGCCCTCTATCAGAATCCAGAGTTTTGAGAAGATTGGGGATACTTAATTTTTCGCCCAAAAAAAAAAAAACGTAAGGGGTAACACTGTCGTTTTTTTTTCGGGTCGAAATTTTGAGTTTCGATATCTCAGCACTGGAAGGGTCTAGAACCTCCATTGTTGCACTCAGGTCTATGTCTCATGGCCCTCTATCAGAATCCAGAGTTTTGAGAAGATTGGGGATACTTAATTTTTCGCCCCCCAAAAAAAAACGTAAGGGGTAACACTGTCGTTTTTTTTTCGGGTCGAAATTTTGAGTTTCGATATCTCAGCTCTGGAAGGGTCTAGAGCCTCCATTTTTGCACTCAGGTCTAAGGCTCTTGGCCCTCTATCAGAATCCAGAGTTTTGAGAAGATTGGGGATACTTAATTTTTCACCCAAAAAAAAAACATAAGGGGTAACACTGTCGTTTTTTTTCGGGTCGAAATTTTGAGTTTCGATATCTCAGCACTGGAAGGGTCTAGAGCCTCCATTGTTGCACTCATGTCTATGTCTCATGGCCCTCTATCAGAATCCAGAGTTTTGAGAAGATTGGGGATACTTAATTTTTCGCCCCCCAAAAAAAACGTAAGGGGTAACACTGTCGCTTTTTTTTCTGGTCGAAATTTTGAGTTTCGATATCTCAGCTCTGGAAGGGTCTAGAGCCTCCATTGTTGCACTCAGGTCTAAGTCTCATGGCCCTCTATCAGAATCCAGAGTTTCGAGAAGATTGGGGATACTTAATTTTTCGCCCAAAAAAAAAAAAAACGTAAGGGGTAACACTGTCGTTTTTTTTTTCGGGTCGAAATTTTGAGTTTCGATATCTCAGCACTGGAAGGGTCTAGAGCCTCCATTGTTGCACTCAAGTCTATGTCTCATGGCCCTCTATCAGAATCCAGAGTTTTGAGAAGATTGGGGATACTTAATTTTTCGCCCCCCCCCCAAAAAAACGTAAGGGGTAACACTGTCGTTTTTTTTTCTGGTCGAAATTTTGAGTTTCGATATCTCAGCTCTGGAAGGGTCTAGAGCCTCCATTGTTGCACTCAGGTCTAAGTCTCATGGCCCTCTATCAGAATCCAGAGTTTTGAGAAGATTGGGGATACTTAATTTTTCGCCCCAAAAAAAAAAAACGTAAGGGGTAACACTGTCGTTTTTTTTTCGGGTCAAAATTTTGAGTTTCGATATCTCAGCTCTGGAAGGGTCTAGAGCCTCCATTTTTGCACTCAGGTCTAAGGCTCATGGCCCTCTATCAGAATCCAGAGTTTTGAAAAGATTGGGGATACTTCATTTTTCGCCCAAAAAAAAAAAACGTAAGGGGTAACACTGTCGTTTTTTTTTCGGGTCGAAATTTTGAGTTTTGATATCTCAGCACTGGAAGGGTCTAGAGCCTCCATTGTTGCACTCAGGTCTATGTCTCATGGCCCTCTATAAGAATCCAGAGTTTTGAGAAGATTGGGGATACTTAATTTTTCGCCCAAAAAAAAAAACGTAAGGGGTAACACTGTCGTTTTTTTTTTCGGGTCGAAATTTTGAGTTCCGATATCTCAGCACTGGAAGGGTCTAGAGCCTCCATTGTTGCACTCAGGTCTATGTCTCATGGCCCTCTATCAGAATCCAGAGTTTTGAGAAGATTGGGGTTACTTAATTTTTCGCCCAAAAAAAAAAAAACGTAAGGGTTACCACTGTCGTTTTTTTTTTTCGGGCCGAATTTTTGAGTTTCGATATCTCAGCTCTGGAAGGGGCTAGAGCCTCCATTTTTGCACTCAGGTCTAAGTCTCATGGCCCTCTATCAGAATTTGGGAAGATTGGAGAGACTTAATTTTTCGCCCAAAAAAAAAACGTAAGGGGTACCACTGTCGTTTTTTTTTTCGGGCCGAATTTTCGAGTTTCGATATCTCAGCTCTGGAAGGGGCTAGAGCCTCCATTTTTGCACTCAGGTCTAAGTCTCATGGCCCTCTATCAGAATTTGGGAAGATTGGAGAGACTTAATTTTTCGCCCAAAAAAAAAAACGTAAGGGGTACCACTGTCGTTTTTTTCTTCGGGCCGAATTTTTGAGTTTCGATATCTCAGCTCTGGAAGGGGCTAGAGCCTCCATTTTTGCACTCAAGTCTAAGTCTCATGGCCCTCTATCAGAATTTGGGAAGATTGGAGAAACTTAATTTTTCGCCCAAAAAAAAAAACGTAAGGGGTACCACTGTCGTTTTTTTTTTCGGGCCGAATTTTTGAGTTTCGATATCTCAGCTCTGGAAGGGGCTAGAGCCTCCATTTTTGCACTCAGGTCTAAGTCTCATGGCCCTCTATCAGAATTTGGGAAGATTGGAGAAACTTAATTTTTCGCCCCAAAAGAAAAACGTAAGGGGTACCACTGTCGTTTTTTTTTTCGGGCCGAATTTTTGAGTTTCGATATCTCAGCTCTGGAAGGGGCTAGAGCCTCCATTTTTGCACTCAGGTCTAAGTCTCATGGCCCTCTATCAGAATTTGGGAAGATTGGAGAAACTTAATTTTTCGCCCAAAAAAAAAACGTAAGGGGTACCACTGTCGTTTTTTTTTTCGGGCCGAATTTTTGAGTTTCGATATCTCAGCTCTGGAAGGGGCTAGAGCCTCCATTTTTGCACTCAGGTCTAAGTCTCATGGCCCTCTATCAGAATTTGGGAAGATTGGAGAAAGTTAATTTTTCGCCCAAAAAAAAAAAACGTAAGAGGTACCACTGTCGTTTTTTTTTTTCGGGCCGAATTTTTGAGTTTCGATATCTCAGCTCTGGAAGGGGCTAGAGCCTCCATTTTTGCACTCAGGTCTAAGTCTCATGGCCCTCTATCAGAATTTGGGAAGATTGGAGAGACTTAATTTTTCGCCCAAAAAAAAAACGTAAGGGGTACCACTGTCGTTTTTTTTTTTCGGGCCGAATTTTTGAGTTTCGATATCTCAGCTCTGGAAGGGGCTAGAGCCTCCATTTTTGCACTCAGGTCTAAGTCTCATGGCCCTCTATCAGAATTTGGGAAGATTGGAGAAACTTAATTTTTCACCCAAAAAAAAAACGTAAGGGGTACCACTGTCGTTTTTTTTTCGGGCCGAATTTTTGAGTTTCGATATCTCAGCTCTGGAAGGGGCTAGAGCCTCCATTGTTGCACTCAGGTCTAAGTTTCATGGCCCTCTATCAGAATTTGGGAAGATTGGAGAAACTTAATTTTTCGCCCAAAAAAAAAAACGTAAGGGTTACCACTGTCGTTTTTTTTTCGGGCCGAATTTTTGAGTTTCGATATCTCAGCTCTGGAAAGGGCTAGACCCTCCATTTTTGCACTCAGGTCTAAGTCTCATGGCCCTCTATCAGAATCCAGAGTTTTGGGAAGATTGGAGAAACTTAATTTTTCGCCCCAAAAAAAAAAACGTAAGGGGTACCACTGTCGTTTTTTTTTTCGGGCCGAATTTTTGAGTTTCGATATCTCAGCTCTGGAAGAGGCTAGAGCCTCCATTTTTGCACTCAGGTCTAAGTCTCATGGCCCTCTATCAGAATTTGGGAAGATTGGAGAAACTTAATTTTTCGCCCAAAAAAAAAAACGTAAGGGGTACCACTGTCGTTTTTTTTTTCGGGCCGAATTTTTGAGTTTCGATATCTCAGCTCTGGAAGGGGCTAGAGCCTCCATTTTTGCACTCAGGTCTAAGTCTCATGGCCCTCTATCAGAATTTGGGAAGATTGGAGAAACTTAATTTTTCGCCCCAAAAAAAAAACGTAAGGGGTACCACTGTCGTTTTTTTTTTCGGGCCGAATTTTTGAGTTTCGATATCTCAGCTCTGGAAGAGGCTAGAGCCTCCATTTTTGCACTCAGGTCTAAGTCTCATGGCCCTCTATCAGAATTTGGGAAGATTGGAGAAACTTAATTTTTCGCCCAAAAAAAAAACGTAAGGGGTACCACTGTCGGTTTTTTTTCGGGCCAAATTTTTGAGTTTCGATATCTCAGCTCTGGAAGGGGCTAGAGCCTCCATTTTTGCACTCAGGTCTAAGTCTCATGGCCCTCTATCAGAATTTGGGAAGATTGGAGAAACTTAATTTTTCGCCCCAAAAAAAAAAACGTAAGGGATACCACTGTCGTTTTTTTTTCGGGCCGAATTTTTGAATTTCGATATCTCAGCTCTGGAAGGGGCTAGAGCCTCCATTTTTGCACTCAGGTCTAAGTCTCATGGCCCTCTATCAGAATTTGGGAAGATTGGAGAAACTTAATTTTTCGCCCAAAAAAAACGTAAGGGGTACCACTGTCGTTTTTTTTTCGGGCCGAATTTTTGAGTTTCGATATCTCAGCTCTGGAAGGGGCTAGACCCTCCATTTTTGCACTCAGGTCTAAGTCTCATGGCCCTCTATCAGAATCCAGAGTTTTGGGAAGATTGGAGAAACTTAATTTTTTGCCCCAAAAAAAAAAAACGTAAGGGGTACCACTGTCGTTTTTTTTTTCGGGCCGAATTTTTGAGTTTCGATATCTCAGCTCTGGAAGAGGCTAGAGCCTCCATTTTTGCACTCAGGTCTAAGTCTCATGGCCCTCTATCAGAATTTGGGAAGATTGGAGAAACTTAATTTTTCGCCCAAAAAAAAAAACGTAAGGGGTACCACTGTCGTTTTTTTTTTCGGGCCGAATTTTTGAGTTTCGATATCTCAGCTCTGGAAGGGACTAGAGCCTCCATTTTTGCACTCAGGTCTAAGTCTCATGGCCCTCTATCAGAATTTGGGAAGATTGGAGAAACTTAATTTTTCGCCCAAAAAAAAAAACGTAAGGGGTACTACTGTCGTTTTTTTTTCGGGCCGAATTTTTGAGTTTCGATATCTCAGCTCTGGAAGAGGCTAGAGCCTCCATTTTTGCACTCAGGTCTAAGTCTCATGGCCCTCTATCAGAATTTGGGAAGATTGGAGAAACTTAATTTTTCGCCCAAAAAAAAAAACGTAAGGGGTACCACTGTCGTTTTTTTTTTCGGGCCGAATTTTTGAATTTCGATATCTCAGCTCTGGAAGGGGCTAGAGCCTCCATTTTTGCACTCAGGTCTAAGTCTCATGGCCCTCTATCAGAATTTGGGAAGATTGGAGAAACTTAATTTTTCGCCCCCAAAAAAAAAAACGTAAGGGGTACCACTGTCGTTTTTTTTTTCGGGCCGAATTTTTGAATTTCGATATCTCAGCTCTGGAAGGGGCTAGAGCCTCCATTTTTGCACTCAGGTCTAAGTCTCATGGCCCTCTATCAGAATTTGGGAAGATTGGAGAAACTTAATTTTTCGCCCAAAAAAAACGTAAGGGGTACCACTGTCGTTTTTTTTTCGGGCCGAATTTTTGAGTTTCGATATCTCAGCTCTGGAAGGGGCTAGAGCCTCCATTTTTGCACTCAGGTCTAAGTCTCATGGCCCTCTATCAGAATTTGGGAAGATTGGAGAAACTTAATTTTTCACCCAAAAAAAAAACGTAAGGGGTAACACTGTCGTTTTTTTTTTTCGGGCCGAATTTTTGAGTTTCGATATCTCAGCTCTGGAAGGGGCTAGAGCCTCCATTTTTGCACTCAGGTCTAAGTCTCATGGCCCTCTATCAGAATTTGGGAAGATTGGAGAAACTTAATTTTTCGCCCCAAAAAAAAACCGTAAGGGGTACCACTGTCGTTTTTTTTTTTCGGGCCGAATTTTTGAGTTTCGATATCTCAGCTCTGGAAGGGGCTAGAGCCTCCATTTTTGCACTCAGGTCTAAGTCTCATGGCCCTCTATCAGAATTTGGGAAGATTGGAGAAACTTAATTTTTCGCTCCCAAAAAAAAACGTAAGGGGTACCACTGTCGTTTTTTTTTCGGGCCGAATTTTTGAGTTTCGATATCTCAGCTCTGGAAGAGGCTAGAGCCTCCATTTTTGCACTCAGGTCTAAGTCTCATGGCCCTCTATCAGAATTTGGGAAGATTGGAGAAACTTAATTTTTCGCCCAAAAAAAACGTAAGGGGTACCACTGTCGTTTTTTTTTCGGGCCGAATTTTTGAGTTTCGATATCTCAGCTCTGGAAGGGGCTAGAGCCTCCATTTTTGCACTCAGGTCTAAGTCTCATGGCCCTCTATCAGAATTTGGGAAGATTGGAGAAACTTAATTTTTCGCCCAAAAAAAAAACCGTAAGGGGTACCACTGTCGTTTTTTTTTTCGGGCCGAATTTTTGAGTTTCGATATCTCAGCTCTGGAAGGGGCTAGAGCCTCCATTTTTGCACTCAGGTCTAAGTCTCATGGCCCTCTATCAGAATTTGGGAAGATTGGAGAAACTTAATTTTTCGCTCCCAAAAAAAAACGTAAGGGGTACCACTGTCGTTTTTTTTTCGGGCCGAATTTTTGAGTTTCGATATCTCAGCTCTGGAAGAGGCTAGAGCCTCCATTTTTGCACTCAGGTCTAAGTCTCATGGCCCTCTATCAGAATTTGGGAAGATTGGAGAAACTTAATTTTTCGCCCCAAAAAAAAAACGTAAGGGGTACCACTGTCGTTTTTTTTTTTCGGGCCGAATTTTTGAGTTTCGATATCTCAGCTCTGGAAGAGGCTAGAGCCTCCATTTTTGCACTCAGGTCTAAGTCTCATGGCCCTCTATCAGAATTTGGGAAGATTGGAGAAACTTAATTTTTCGCCCAAAAAAAACGTAAGGGGTACCACTGTCGTTTTTTTTTCGGGCCGAATTTTTGAGTTTCGATATCTCAGCTCTGGAAGGGGCTAGACCCTCCATTTTTGCACTCAGGTCTAAGTCTCATGGCCCTCTATCAGAATCCAGAGTTTTGGGAAGATTGGAGAAACTTAATTTTTCGCCCCAAAAAAAAAAAACGTAAGGGGTACCACTGTCGTTTTTTTTTTCGGGCCGAATTTTTGAGTTTCGATATCTCAGCTCTGGAAGAGGCTAGAGCCTCCATTTTTGCACTCAGGTCTAAGTCTCATGGCCCTCTATCAGAATTTGGGAAGATTGGAGAAACTTAATTTTTCGCCCAAAAAAAAAAACGTAAGGGGTACCACTGTCGTTTTTTTTTTCGGGCCGAATTTTTGAGTTTCGATATCTCAGCTCTGGAAGGGACTAGAGCCTCCATTTTTGCACTCAGGTCTAAGTCTCATGGCCCTCTATCAGAATTTGGGAAGATTGGAGAAACTTAATTTTTCGCCCCAAAAAAAAAAACGTAAGGGGTACTACTGTCGTTTTTTTTTCGGGCCGAATTTTTGAGTTTCGATATCTCAGCTCTGGAAGAGGCTAGAGCCTCCATTTTTGCACTCAGGTCTAAGTCTCATGGCCCTCTATCAGAATTTGGGAAGATTGGAGAAACTTAATTTTTCGCCCAAAAAAAAAAACGTAAGGGGTACCACTGTCGTTTTTTTTTTCGGGCCGAATTTTTGAATTTCGATATCTCAGCTCTGGAAGGGGCTAGAGCCTCCATTTTTGCACTCAGGTCTAAGTCTCATGGCCCTCTATCAGAATTTGGGAAGATTGGAGAAACTTAATTTTTCGCCCCAAAAAAAAAAAACGTAAGGGGTACCACTGTCGTTTTTTTTTTCGGGCCGAATTTTTGAATTTCGATATCTCAGCTCTGGAAGGGGCTAGAGCCTCCATTTTTGCACTCAGGTCTAAGTCTCATGGCCCTCTATCAGAATTTGGGAAGATTGGAGAAACTTAATTTTTCGCCCAAAAAAAACGTAAGGGGTACCACTGTCGTTTTTTTTTCGGGCCGAATTTTTGAGTTTCGATATCTCAGCTCTGGAAGGGGCTAGAGCCTCCATTTTTGCACTCAGGTCTAAGTCTCATGGCCCTCTATCAGAATTTGGGAAGATTGGAGAAACTTAATTTTTCGCCCAAAAAAAACCCGTAAGGGGTACCACTGTCGTTTTTTTTTTCGGGCCGAATTTTTGAGTTTCGATATCTCAGCTCTGGAAGGGGCTAGAGCCTCCATTTTTGCACTCAGGTCTAAGTCTCATGGCCCTCTATCAGAATTTGGGAAGATTGGAGAAACTTAATTTTTCGCCCCCAAAAAAAAAAACGTAAGGGGTACCACTGTCGTTTTTTTTTTCGGGCCGAATTTTTGAGTTTCGATATCTCAGCTCTGGAAGGGGCTAGAGCCTCCATTTTTGCACTCAGGTCTAAGTCTCATGGCCCTCTATCAGAATTTGGGAAGATTGGAGAAACTTAATTTTTCGCTCCCAAAAAAAAACGTAAGGGGTACCACTGTCGTTTTTTTTTCGGGCCGAATTTTTGAGTTTCGATATCTCAGCTCTGGAAGAGACTAGAGCCTCCATTTTTGCACTCAGGTCTAAGTCTCATGGCCCTCTATCAGAATTTGGGAAGATTGGAGAAACTTAATTTTTCGCCCCAAAAAAAAAACGTAAGGGGTACCACTGTCGTTTTTTTTTTTCGGGCCGAATTTTTGAGTTTCGATATCTCAGCTCTGGAAGAGGCTAGAGCCTCCATTTTTGCACTCAGGTCTAAGTCTCATGGCCCTCTATCAGAATTTGGGAAGCTTGGAGAAACTTAATTTTTCGCCCAAAAAAAAAACGTAAGGGGTACCACTGTCGTTTTTTTTTCGGGCCGAATTTTTGAGTTTCGATATCTCAGCTCTGGAAGGGGCTAGAGCCTCCATTTTTGCACTCAGGTCTAAGTCTCATGGCCCTCTATCAGAATTTGGGAAGATTGGAGAAACTTAATTTTTCGCCCAAAAAAAAAAAACGTAAGGGGTACCACTGTCGTTTTTTTTTTTCGGGCCGAATTTTTGAGTTTCGATATCTCAGCTCTGGAAGAGGCTAGAGCCTCCATTTTTGCACTCAGGTCTAAGTCTCATGGCCCTCTATCAGAATTTGGGAAGATTGGAGAAACTTAATTTTTCGCTCCCAAAAAAAACCGTAAGGGGTACCACTGTCGTTTTTTTTTTCGGGCCGAATTTTTGAGTTTCGATATCTCAGCTCTGGAAGAGGCTAGAGCCTCCATTTTTGCACTCAGGTCTAAGTCTCATGGCCCTCTATCAGAATTTGGGAAGATTGGAGAAACTTAATTTTTCGCCCCAAAAAAAAAAACGTAAGGGGTACCACTGTCGGTTTTTTTTTTCGGGCCGAATTTTTGAGTTTCGATATCTCAGCTCTGGAAGAGGCTAGAGCCTCCATTTTTGCACTCAGGTCTAAGTCTCATGGCCCTCTATCAGAATTTGGGAAGATTGGAGAAACTTAATTTTTCGCCCAAAAAAAAAACGTAAGGGGTACCACTGTCGTTTTTTTTTCGGGCCGAATTTTTGAGTTTCGATATCTCAGCTCTGGAAGGGGCTAGAGCCTCCATTTTTACACTCAGGTCTAAGTCTCATGGCCCTCTATCAGAATTTGGGAAGATTGGAGAAACTTAATTTTTCGCCCAAAAAAAAAAAACGTAAGGGGTACCACTGTCGTTTTTTTTTTTCGGGCCGAATTTTTGAGTTTCGATATCTCAGCTCTGGAAGGGGCTAGACCCTCCATTTTTGCACTCAGGTCTAAGTCTCATGGCCCTCTATCAGAATTTGGGAAGATTGGAGAGACTTAATTTTTCGCCCCAAAAAAAAACGTAAGGGGTACCACTGTCGGTTTTTTCTTCGGGCCGAATTTTTGAGTTTTGATATCTCAGCTCTGGAAGGGGCTAGAGCCTCCATTTTTGCACTCAGGTCTAAGTCTCATGGCCCTCTATCAGAATTTGGGAAGATTGGAGAGACTTAATTTTTCGCCCAAAAAAAAAAACGTAAGGGGTACCACTGTCGTTTTTTTCTTCGGGCCGAATTTTTGAGTTTCGATATCTCAGCTCTGGAAGGGGCTAGAGCCTCCATTTTTGCACTCAAGTCTAAGTCTCATGGCCCTCTATCAGAATTTGGGAAGATTGGAGAAACTTAATTTTTCGCCCAAAAAAAACAACGTAAGGGGTACCACTGTCGTTTTTTTTTCGGGCCGAATTTTTGAGTTTCGATATCTCAGCTCTGGAAGGGGCTAGAGCCTCCATTTTTGCACTCAGGTCTAAGTCTCATGGCCCTCTATCAGAATTTGGGAAGATTGGAGAAACTTAATTTTTCGCCCAAAAAAAACGTAAGGTGTACCACTGTCGTTTTTTTTTTCGGGCCGAATTTTTGAGTTTCGATATCTCAGCTCTGGAAGGGGCTAGAGCCTCCATTTTTGCACTCAGGTCTAAGTCTCATGGCCCTCTATCAGAATTTGGGAAGATTGGAGAAACTTAATTTTTCGCCCAAAAAAAAAAACGTAAGGGGTACCACTGTCGTTTTTTTTTTTCGGGCCGAATTTTTGAGTTTCGATATCTCAGCTCTGGAAGGGGCTAGAGCCTCCATTTTTGCACTCAGGTCTAAGTCTCATGGCCCTCTATCAGAATTTGGGAAGATTGGAGAAACTTAATTTTTCGCTCCCAAAAAAAAAACGTAAGGGGTACCACTGTCGTTTTTTTTTCGGGCCGAATTTTTGAGTTTCGATATCTCAGCTCTGGAAGAGGCTAGAGCCTCCATTTTTGCACTCAGGTCTAAGTCTCATGGCCCTCTATCAGAATTTGGGAAGATTGGAGAAACTTAATTTTTCGCCCAAAAAAAAACCGTAAGGGGTACCACTGTCGTTTTTTTTCGGGCCGAATTTTTGAGTTTCGATATCTCAGCACTGGAAGGGTCTAGAACCTCCATTGTTGCACTCAGGTCTATGTCTCATGGCCCTCTATCAGAATCCAGAGTTTTGAGAAGATTGGGGATACTTAATTTTTCGCCCAAAAAAAAAAAAACGTAAGGGGTAACACTGTCGTTTTTTTTTCGGGTCGAAATTTTGAGTTTCGATATCTCAGCACTGGAAGGGTCTAGAACCTCCATTGTTGCACTCAGGTCTATGTCTCATGGCCCTCTATCAGAATCCAGAGTTTTGAGAAGATTGGGGATACTTAATTTTTCGCCCCCCAAAAAAAAAACGTAAGGGGTAACACTGTCGTTTTTTTTTCGGGTCGAAATTTTGAGTTTCGATATCTCAGCTCTGGAAGGGTCTAGAGCCTCCATTGTTGCACTCAGGTCTAAGTCTCATGGCCCTCTATCAGAATCCAGAGTTTCGAGAAGATTGGGGATACTTAATTTTTCGCCCAAAAAAAAAAAAAAACGTAAGGGGTAACACTGCCGTTTTTTTTTCGGGTCGAAATTTTGAGTTTCGATATCTCAGCACTGGAAGGGTCTAGAGCCTCCATTGTTGCACTCAGGTCTATGTCTCATGGCCCTCTATCAGAATCCAGAGTTTTGAGAAGATTGGGGATACTTAATTTTTCGCCCCCCCCAAAAAAAACGTAAGGGGTAACACTGTCGTTTTTTTTCTGGTCGAAATTTTGAGTTTCGATATCTCAGCTCTGGAAGGGTCTAGAGCCTCCATTGTTGCACTCAGGTCTAAGTCTCATGGCCCTCTATCAGAATCCAGAGTTTTGAGAAGATTGGGGATACTTAATTTTTCGCCCCAAAAAAAAAAAACGTAAGGGGTAACACTCGTTTTTTTTTTGGGTCAAAATTTTGAGTTTCGATATCTCAGCTCTGGAAGGGTCTAGAGCCTCCATTTTTGCACTCAGGTCTAAGGCTCATGGCCCTCTATCAGAATCCAGAGTTTTGAGAAGATTGGGGATACTTAATTTTTCACCCAAAAAAAAAACATAAGGGGTAACACTGTCGTTTTTTTTCGGGTCGAAATTTTGAGTTTCGATATCTCAGCACTGGAAGGGTCTAGAGCCTCCATTGTTGCACTCAGGTCTATGTCTCATGGCCCTCTATCAGAATCCAGAGTTTTGAGAAGATTGGGGATACTTAATTTTTCGCCCCCCCAAAAAAATGTAAGGGGTAACACTGTCGTTTTTTTTTCTGGTCGAAATTTTGAGTTTCGATATCTCAGCTCTGGAAGGGTCTAGAGCCTCCATTGTTGCACTCAGGTCTAAGTCTCATGGCCCTCTATCAGAATCCAGAGTTTCGAGAAGATTGGGGATACTTAATTTTTCGCCCAAAAAAAAAAAACGTAAGGGGTAACACTGTCGTTTTTTTTTCGGGTCGAAATTTTGAGTTTCGATATCTCAGCACTGGAAGGGTCTAGAGCCTCCATTGTTGCACTCAGGTCTAAGGCTCATGTCCCTCTATCAGAATCCAGAGTTTTGAGAAGATTAGGGATACTTAATTTTTTGCCCAAAAAAAAAAAAACGTAAGGGGTAACACTGTCGTTTTATTTACGGGTCGAAATTTTGATTTTCAATATCTCAGCTCTGGAAGGGTCTAGAGCCTCCATTGTTGCACTCAGGTCTAAGTCTCATGGCCCTCTATCAGAATCCAGAGTTTTGAGAAGATTGGGGATACTTAATTTTTCGCCCCCCCCAAAAAAAAACGTAAGGGGTAACACTGTCGTTTTTTTTTTCGGGTCGAAATTTTGAGTTTCGATATCTCAGCACTGGAAGGGTCTAGAGCCTCCATTGTTGCACTCAGGTCTATGTCTCATGGCCCTCTATAAGATATCCAGATGTTTATTCGCCTCTGCCATAACGACCTATCGGTTTTCATTAAACCGAGAAAAATGGAATTTTGTTTTATTTACGATCACTGAGAAAAGTTCTATTATTTAAAAAGCAAAAAATTTTTTTTAAAATTATTTTCAAGGTGAAAAGGATTCATTTGCCTGGATCCACGCCGAAGAAAACGTCTAAATGTCACATTTTTAATGAAGCAGCCTAAATATTCCACTTTGGAAAATGTGTAGATGTCAGGTTTTCATTAAACCGAAAAAGAAACTCCTGTAACTTCAGTGCCCAACCTGTATCACGACAAGACGTGAAATAATCATGTTGGTCCACTTTGGAAAATGTGTAGATGTCACGGTTTAGTTTAAACTCAAAACCATAAATAGGGCTATACTGCCCTCTTGTATCAAATTATATTTCTATATTTATTTTTCCAACAAATAAAACCAAACCGTCAATACAAATTCATTCAATAAACCTTTGAACTCAACAGATTCAGTGGCTCAATTGATAAAGCGTTGGGCTTAAAGCAAGAAGACCTGAGTTCAAATCCCATTCTTGCTTACGTTAAATTGTTGTGATTATATCAAACAAAGTGGCCAAAACAACATTTCTTCAACCCGGTATCAAGACAAGACGTGAAATAATCACGTTGGTCTACTTTTGAAAACGTGTAGATGTCATTGTCACGGTTTAAACGACCTATTGGTTTTCATTAAACCGAGAAAAATGGAATTTTGTTTTTATTGACGATCACTGAGAAATTGTCTATTATTTAAAATGCAAAAAACATTTATTATTTTCAAGGTGAAAAGGATTCATTTGCCTCGATCCACGGCGAAAAAAACGTCTAAATGTCACATTTTTAATGAAGCAGCCTAAATAGTCCAATTTGGAAAATGTGTAGATGTCACGGTTTAACCCCCTCAAACGTGAAACTTACACGTTTGCGTTAACACGCTCCAGTGGAGAGATATCCAGATGTTTATTCGCCTCTGCCATAACCATAGATATATACACTAGACCTCACCTTGGGGGTCTAAGCATGCGTCAAAACCGCCGCCATCTTGGAACAGGGGTCTTGTCATAGGAAGTAGCTATAATGCTGCTATCTCTGCCTTTACTTCAAATTCATTGATGGTGGCGGACTTTTGTGCAGCGTATGATGTTCACGGATTAAATCTGAACTAGAAAGAATGTTTTTTTTTTTTTTTTTTAAATTTTTTTTCTTTCTGGAATCAATGATAAATACATGTCTGACCGTTGGAACAAACCAAAAAAACAAGAAAAATCGCATTCATGATGATTTATGGTGATTTACTGTGTCTACTACATTGACGCTGATGCATTAAAGATGGCGGCTCTATTGACGCATTCGTTCCAATGAACTGCCGTAGCCAAGGTGAGGTCTAGTGTATATGTCTATGTGCCATAACGACCTATCGGTTTTCATTAAACCGAGAAAAATGGAATTTTGTTTTATTTACGATCACTGAGAAAAAGTGCATCTATCCATCATAAAAGTGCATCTGTCCATCATAAAAGTGCATCTATCCATCATAAAAGTTCATCTGTCCATCATAAAAGTGCATCTGTCCATCATAAAAGTGCATCTGTCCATCATAAATGTGCATCTGTCCATCATAAAAGTGCATCTATCAATCATAAAAGTGCATCTGTCCATCATAAAAGTGCATTTGTCCATCATAAAAGTGCATCTATCCATCATAAAAGTGCATCTGCCCATCATAAAAGTGCATCTGTCCATCATAATAGTGCATCTGTCCATCATAAAAGTGCATCTGTCCATCATAAAAGTGCATCTATCCATCATAAAAGTGCATCTGTCCATCATAAAAGTGCATTTGTCCATCATAAAAGTGCATCTATCCATGATAAAAGTGCATCTGTCCATCATAAATGTGCATCTATCAATCATAAAAGTGCATCTATCCATCATAAAAGTGCATCTGTCCATCATAAAAGTGCATCTATCCATCATAAAAGTGCATCTGTCCATCATAAAAGTTCATCTGTCCATCATAAAAGTGCATCTATCCATCATAAAAGTGCATCTGTCCATCATAAAAGTGCATCTATCCATCATAAAAGTGCATCTGTCCATCATAAAAGTTCATCTGTCCATCATAAAAGTGCATCTATCAATCATAAAAGTGCATCTATCCATCATAAAAGTGCATCTGTCCATCATAAAAGTGCATCTATCCATCATAAAAGTGCATCAATCCATCATAAAAGTTCATCTGTCCAGCAATAAAAGTGCATCTGTCCATCATAAAAGTGCATCTATCCATGATAAAAGTTCATCTGTCCAGCAATAAAAGTGCATCTGTCCATCATAAAAGTGCATCTATCCATCATAAAAGTGCATCTATCAATCATAAAAGTGCATCTGTCCATCATAAAAGTGCATCTATCCATCATAAAAGTGCATCTATCCATCATAAAAGTGCATCTGTCCATCATAAAAGTGCATCTGTCCATCATAAAAGTTCATCTATCCATCATAAAAGTGCATCTGTCCATCATAAATGTGCATCTGTCCATCATAAAAGTTCATCTGTCCATCATAAAAGTGCATCTATCAATCATAAAAGTGCATCTATCCATCATAAAAGTGCATCTGTCCATCATAAAAGTGCATCTGTCCATCATAAAAGTGCATCTGTCCATCATAAAAGTTCATCTGTCCATCATAAAAGTGCATCTATCCATCATAAAAGTGCATCTATCCATCATAAAAGTTCATCTGTCCAGCAATAAAAGTGCATCTGTCCATCATAAAAGTGCATCTCTCCATCATAAAAGTGCATCTGTCCATCATAAAAGTGCATCTGTCCATCATAAAAGTGCATCTATCAATCATAAAAGTGCATCTATCCATCATAAAAGTGCATCTGTCCATCATAAAAGTGCATCTGTCCATCATAAAAGTTCATCTGTCCATCATAAAAGTGCATCTGTCCATCATAAAAGTGCATCTGTCCATCATAATAGTGCATCTGTCCATCATAAAAGTGCATTTGTCCATCATAAAAGTGCATCTATCCATCATAAAAGTGCACCTGTCCATCATAAATGTGCATCTATCAATCATAAATGTGCATCTATCCATCATAAAAGTGCATCTGTCCATCATAAAAGTGCATCTGTCCATCATAAAAGTGCATCTGTCCATCATAAAAGTTCATCTATCAATCATAAAAGTGCATCTATCCATCATAAAAGTTCATCTGTCCAGCAATAAAAGTGCATCTGTCCAGCATAAAAGTGCATCTGTCCATCATAAAAGTGCATCTATCAATCATAAAAGTGCATCTGTCCATCATAAAAGTGCATCTGTCCATCATAAAAGTGCATCTATCCATCATAAAAGTAAATCTGTCCATCATAAAGGTGCATCTGTCCATCATAAAAGTGCATCTGTCCATCATAAAAGTTCATCTGTCCATCATAAAAGTGCATCTATCCATCATAAAAGTGCATCTATCCATCACATAAGTGCATCTATCCATCATAAAAGTTCATCTGTCCAGCAATAAAAGTGCATCTGTCCATCATAAAAGTGCATCTATCCATCATAAAAGTTCATCTGTCCAGCAATAAAAGTGCATCTGTCCATCATAAAAGTGCATCTGTCCATCATAAAAGTGCATCTATCAATCATAAAAGTGCATCTATCAATCATAAAAGTGCATCTGTCCATCATAAAAGTGCATCTATCCATCATAAAAGTGCATCTGTCCATCATAAAGGTGCATCTGTCCATCATAAAAGTGCATCTGTCCATCATAAAAGTTCATCTGTCCATCATAAAAGTGCATCTATCCATCATAAAAGTTCATCTGTCCAGCAATAAAAGTGCATCTATCCATCATAAAAGTGCATCTGTCCATCATAAAAGTGCATCTATCCATCATAAAAGTTCATCTGTCCAGCAATAAAAGTGCATCTATCCATCATAAAAGTTCATCTATCCATCACATAAGTGCATCTGTCCATCATAAAAGTGCATCTATCCATCATAAAAGTTCATCTATCCATCACATAAGTGCATCTATCCATCATAAAAGTGCACTCCTCCCAGGCCCGAGTTTTTGCCTCCACAACCACCCGGGCTGCAGTTCGCTTGGCCTGCCGGTACCAGTCAGCTGCCTCAGGAGTTCCACAAGCCAGCCAGGCCCCATAGGCCTCCTTCTTCAGCTTGACGGCATACTTTACTTCCTGTGTCCACCACCGGGTTCGGGGATTGCCGCCTCGATAGGCACCGGAGACCTTACGGCTGCAACTCTGAGCAGCCGCTTCGACAATGTAGGTGGAGAACATGGTCCACTCGGACTCAATATCTACAGCCTCCCCCGGGATCTGGTCGAGGCTCCTCCAGAGGTGGGAGTTGAAGATCTCTGCCAAACGTTTCCAGCAGACCCTTACAGTACGCTTGGGTCTGCCGAGTCTGTTTAGCTTCCTCTCCCGCCATCTGATCCAACTCACCACCAGGTTGTGATCTGTTGACAGCTCTGCCCCTCTCTTCACCCAAGTGTCCAAGACATATGGCTGCAGTCAGATGAAACGACCACAAAGTCGATCATTGACCTACGCCCTAGGGTGTTCAGGTGCTGCATGCACTGATGGACACCCTTTTGCTTGAAGATGGTGTTCGTTGTGGACAAACTGTGATTAGCACAGAAGTCCAATAACTGAACACTACTCGGGTTCAGGTCAGGGGGGCCATTCTGTCCCTAGAGCTAGTTTCCATGTCCAGGGATCGGGTTGTTGAGGCCCACTCGAGATGAAACACATTCCCTCACCAGTAGTAATAATAATAATAATGAAAGTATAATTAATTAATTATTAAGCATAACATTTTTTTTTCAACTTAACAGAAACCTGCAGAGACCATTATCTGCCAGTTAATGTGGGCTTCCATAACGCTAAATGCTCTTCACCAAGAAAGACCTTTCTAATTGTGTGTTGGTGCATGGTGTAGGCTATGTATTTGTGTAGTTAGTTTAAAAACGTATGTTAAATAAACCTCACATTACCAGTGAATCCTAATTACATGATGTGATTTTTAATTAATGCATATTTTTGAACACGTTGTATCTTAAAATGTTTTATTTAATTAAAATATCTATGTTATATTTTTAATGTGCAACAAGTGAACATTGGGAACAAGCTCAACATGTGCTCAACAATAATTTACATAGCCAGTTATGAAAAATGGAGGAGATCTATCAAATCGAAAACTTAAGGAGAAAAACAGACTGCATATGTGCTTTTTTGGATATCCAGGGTGGCAACCAATATAGCCAGAAAATACATACATGGGACAATATTTCAGGTGGCGATCATTAACATTTGCTTCTTAGACATCCTAAAGACTGTAAAAATACAAAAGATAGAAAACATATATCAGAAGGGTCCATAGGACAGGAGTTCCAGTGATCCAATGTCACCATTTTTTTTTACAATTTTTTGGTGTTTATTTGAGTCAACGCATTCTCACCCCAAGGCGTCACCTTTGACCATGCTTCAATATTTGACGTTTTAGGCGCCCTTTAGCGTCACTTACATGACCGAAAGATATATTTTTCGATCATTTTTCGATGATCCTACGGCGTCATCTAACTGACGCTAAAGGAAAGCGTCTGTTAGAGGACGCGGTTAGGTTTAGGTGTGGGGTGGGGGTAGGGTACACGCGATCCACATCATCTAATCAAGACAATCCTCATATCTATCAATTCCTCATGCAAAGACGAAGAGAAAATGGGGTAGATTGTGTCTGTAGGATGTATTGTTCAGATTCTATGTAGGTTTAAAGTTTTCATTTTCCGCAGCCAAAAATCAAGCACGGACACAAAAGATGATACAAAAAATCACATATGGGACAAAAATGTGCGCGGGGAACATCAAAATTCATTTTCTAGACACCTTAAGGATTACAAAAAACTAGGTTAAAAAAATATATCTTTCGGGTGCAGGTGAACCCCCCCTCCCTACCCTACTATATTGGACGGGGTTTTATTATTGCAGGTTTGGTTTTATTTGTTGGAAAAATAAATATAGAAATATAATTTGACACAAGAGGGCAGTATAGCCCTATTTATGGTTTTGAGTTTAAACTAAACCGTGACATCTACACATTTTCCAAAGTGGACCAACATGATTATTTCACGTCTTGTCGTGATACGGGTTGGGCACTGAAGTTACAGGAGTTTCTTCCCGTTGCTAAGCAATGGAACTAGGTAGAGTATTTAAAAGGTTATAGTTAACACGGTTAACGTGGTTTAACGTCGATGTAATACGTTGTTTTAGCGTACCTTTTGCTTAAACGAGGAGCTGGGGGACGGGACGCCCAAGAAAATAGACATTTTACTCATTAGGCTGCTTCATTAAAAACGTGACATATAGACGTTTTCTTCGGGGTGGATCCAGGCAAATTAATCCTTTTCACCTTGAAAATAATATATATATATATATATATATATATATATTGCATTTTAAATAATAGAACATTTCTCAGTGATCGTAAATAAAACAAAATTCCATTTTTCTCGGTTTAATGAAAACCAATAGGTCGTTATGGCAGAGGCGAATAACATCTGGATATCTCTCCACTGGAGCGTGTTAACGCAAACGTGTAAGTTTCACGTTTGAGGGGGTTAAACCGTGACATCTACACATTTTCCAAAGTGGACTATTTAGGCTGCTTCATTAAAAATGTGACATTTAGACGTTTTTTTCAGCATGGATCGAGGCAAATGAATCCTGTTCACCTTGAAAATAATAAATGTTTTTTGCATTTTAAATATTAGACCATTTCTCTGTGATCGTCAATAAAACAAAATTCCATTTTTCTCAGTTTAATAAAAACCAATAGGTAAGTTTCAGTTTAAGTGTAAGTTTCACTTTTGAGGGGGTTTAAACCGTGACATCTACGCGTTTTCAAAAGTGGACCAAAGTGATTATTTCACGTCTTGTCACGATACCGGGTTGAAGAAATATTGTTTAGGCCACTTTTGTTTGATATAATCACAACAAATTAACGCAAATATGGGAATTGAACTCAAGTCTTCTTGATTAAAGCCCAACGCTAACGACGCGCTTGTCTATTTCTCTAGGGGGGTTCGGGGGCACGCTCCCCCGTAAGATAATTTTGTGTTCTGTAATGTTAAATTCAGCAGTCTGGTGCACTTTGAGAGTTCAAAATTAAAAGCTCCAACCCATATTCAGGGTGCAAATTAAACAGAGAAAAATTTGAACCTCTTTTAGTTAGTGTCTGTCTTTGCATTTACAAAACTAGGTAGGATTAACGCATATTTGTCTTTGACATCTTTGTATGGCTATTTTCGCTGTCCTTTTAGACTCTTTGATAGTGCCATTTTCTCTCACCAGCTTAAATGTTAACATCACTCTACACACGACATAATAGCTTAGCCTACCTCCAGCAGGCAAACAATAAAAAAATAAAAAAAATGTAGTTTAGTATGCAAGGATGCCAAGGAATAATTATATGTTTAAAAGTAGTCAAATAATTATTACAATAAGTTGGACTCCATTGTGTAACAAGCAAATTAACCCTTTGATGCGCAAGCTATGGATACCCCTTCTAATGTGCAACATGGGTCTAAAAAAGACCCGTATTTATTTCCTATGTTATTTCAGTGATGGCTGAGTGTTTTCTTTGCTGAATCTTTAAAATATATGTATTTTAGCATTTGTTATTCCAGGTAGGCTATTCATTAAATATCTTGTTTAATAATTTAATTTAATAATTTTAATAATTCAATAATTTTTTGATAGCCTACTGTCTGGCTATCATGAAAAAAATATGCATTATGAAGCAAAAAAATACACCAGAGACCACAGACTGAGTTCTTAAGGTCATTTATCAATAAAAAAAAAAACTTTCTTCAACAAATAGTGTCAGTTTCAAAACACATTCTATAAGAACGGACACTTCCAGTTATTGTCTATTAATGGCTGAGCTGTGTTCGTTGCCATTTAATGCTTTGTAACCACAGACAGTTGAAAGTCATAATAAAATGAGACGATGCGCAGCCAGCAAAGTTGCAGGGCTCGTCAGTCTGACACGTGTAAACACAACACTCACTGACGTCTTCACTTCCAGGTCAAGAAGCTGTCAATCAAAAACTCAGTAGCCAATGAGAATACACTGCTACTATCCCGCCCCCACGAGAGATTTGTGTCAGAACAGCGAATGCAAACTCAGGGAGTGTTTACGAAAACACCAGAAGCGTAAACGAAAACTTCAGAAGCGTAAATTAAAACTCTGGAAGCGCATTTGTAAGTGTAGATCAGTAAAAGAAATATAAGGAATAGTTAGCAAAACATGTAGTGTATTAAAAACAAAGTCAAAAAAATTGCTTGCGGTTCATTCTTTTTCAGTTTCAAAGATATTTTATTCAGTTTAAATTTATATTTTCATTAGTTTCTTGAAACGTTACGTTCATTTTTATTGGCTCAAAATTAATTCCATAATTGCTCAAGTGGAATGGATTTGACTGACGGCGCTCTGAAAAGTGAACAGACAAATGCGCTGAATTAGAGACGGTAGAAGTGAGTGGGCCCAATATCATTGGTCTTAAAAAGTGGGTGGGTCTTGTCCCACCCATATACAATGGTTCCGACGCCCATGCCACTATATGAAACTTGTTTACACCACGTAATAAAACAATTTAAAGGTGATTAAATCCTTTTATCTCAAAATTCTGACTTTTTTTCTCACAAATTGCGAGTTTACATCTCGAAATTCTGACTTTTCTCAGAATTACAAAGTTTGTAACTATGAGTTTATATCACAATTCTGACTTGTTTTCTCACAAATTCTGAGTTTACATCTCGAAATTCTGACTTTTTTCTCTGAATTGTGTGATATAAACTCACAATTGTGAGTTATAAAGGCAGAATTGAAAGATATAAATACACAATTGCTTGTTATAAAGGCAGAATAGTGTGATATAAAGTCACAATTGTGTTATAAAGTCAGAATTGAAATATATAAACTCTACAATTCTGACTACTACACAAAGACTACTTTTCTCAGAATTACAACTATGTTTATAACTATGAGTTTATATCACAATTCTGACTTTTTTTCTCACAAATTGCGAGTTTACATCTCGAAATTCTGACTTTTTTCTCTGAATTGTGCGATATAAACTCACAATTGTGAGTTATAAAGGCAGAATTGTAAGATATAAATACACAATTGCTTGTTATAAAGGCAGAATAGTGTGATATAAAGTCACAATTGTGTTATAAAGTCAGAATTGAAAAATATAAACTCGCAATTCTGACTTTTTTTACTCAGAATTACAAAGTTTATAACTATGAGTTTATATCTCACAATTCTAACTTTTATCCCTGAATTGTTTGATATAAACTCACAATTGTGAATTATAAAGGCAGAATTGCAAGATATAAATACACAATTGCTTGTTATAAAGGCAGAATAGTGTGATATATAGTCACAATTGTGTTATAAAGTCAGAATTGCAATATATAAACTCACAATTCAGACTACTTTTCTCAGAATTACAAAGTTTATAACTATGAGTTTATATCACAATTCTGACTTGTTTTCTAACAAATTCTGAGTTTACATCTCGAAATTCTGACTTTTTTCTCTGAATTGTGTGATATACATTCACAATTGTGATTTTAAAGGCAGAATTGCAAGATATAAAGTCACAATTGTGTTATAAAGTCAGAATTGAAATATATAAACTCGCAATTCTGACTTTTTTTTTCAGAACTACAAGTTTATAACTATGCGTTTATCAGTGTTGTGCAAGTTACTTCCAAACTGTAATACATTAGGTATTACTTGTTACTGTTATTTAAAAGTAATTCATTACCTTACAATATTACTGTCCCAGAATTGTAATGCGTTACATTACTCATGTATTACTTTTGAGTTACTTTCACCAAAATAACTAAGTAGAACTTAACTTTTGGGCTGTAACGATATGCAATATGAAACCGAAATCGTGATTCGCCACACGACTCAGATCCACAAACCTACAGAATCGCGACACACCTCTTCCAACTCCAGCGTTATTCTCCTTACCGTCCAGATCCAATGCTGCCTTATCTTTAAATTAGGCTATTAGTATTATTTGAAGTTAACATTATAAAATACGTAGACCTACACCACAAAACTAGTTGAGGATAAATTATTTAAAATTGGGGAAGTCCAGCATTATGGACATGACATTTGCAGTCAAAACTTGAAATAAAAAATTCTCAGAAAATTCATGTATTGAAACGTATATAGGCTACTTCCTTAAAGGACTCCAGACATTAGACAAATATCAGTCTATGTTTTATTTTTAATATTAGGGAAAAGACAAACATTCATGCGTGACAAAAAAATAGGAGGCAAATATATTTTTTTGTAATTCTGTTAATTACACTGCGCAAATCGGATGAGGAAAGGTTGGCTCTCCGGTCTCCATAGAACTTAAAATATTCATTTTATTTTAGTTTTCGTGTTCGCATTTATGAGGAAAAAATAATGTTACAGACGCGACCGCTCTGAACTGGCACTAAAAGACTGCTTTAAACCTTTCACATAGTCTGTTGCCTTTAAGAAGTAAAAGGAGACAATACACCGTAATACAACTGTAATACAAGCCTCACTGAACATGTAACGAGTAAAATATTACTGAAAATTGATTAGTAATGCCTTACACTACTGCGTTACAGCAAAAAGTAATATGTTACTGTAATGTATTACTTTTGTAATGCGTTACTCCCAACACTGGCGTTTATATCTCACAATTCAGACTTTTTCTCCCGAGCTACAAAGTCAGAATTGCGAGATATAATTCTGAGAAAAAAAGTATTATTTTGAGAATTGTGAGACTTATTCTTATCATTGTGAGAACTCTGCGAGTTATATCACGCAATTGTCAACTGCTGGAGGTGGTGGTGCTAGAAACAAGCTTCCATAGACCTCAGGCTATTGGTTACTTTTTTCTCTTTTTTCATTTCTATTGGTGTATTATATGTGACTGGCAACTATTTAATACAGGTTATTCCCATTAATATTTTCATCTTTGCTCTCTCTTTACAACAACAACCTTTGCCCAAACTAACTCTAATTAAAATCACTGTTTTGGATCAGTTCTGGCTACAACATCAGCAAACTCTAATCAGAGGTGTATTTCTATTTGGGTCAGATCTGTGCCGAAGGAAATCTGCTGACTGGGGAACATCTTGAGATACCTCAACTTTGTCTCCTGAGCCATGATCCTTTGCAGGGAAGTAGACGACCTCTTGAACTTCATCGCAGGGCCTGTCCGAGTTCTTCCCGAAGATGATCCGCTGCTGACCCTCTGTGGACGGAGGCAAAGCCACAAATGTGTCGCAGGAGGTTGGGTACATCTTGAAAGAAACAAAATGTAACATTCCATGTAAATGTATGTATCCAGTGTTCACTGCTGGAGTTTCAATCTCTCAATATTATTAATAGATGGCAATCATGAATTCATTCAAAACAAACACTGACCTTGAAGTAATACAGAATGTTTTTCTACTCAAAATATACCAGCATGAATGAACTCGTAAGATACAGATACAGGCCTTTACATGAAACATTATTTACCATTACCACTAATACGTAGATATTCATTAAGATTATCCAAATATTTGCAATAACGCTGGCATTCAGTATGCTTTAAATAATATGTTTACCTTGTCCAACTCAGCGTATGTGTCAGTCAGGCACGAAGAAAATCACTATTCTGTTCAAAGAGATTAAACATCTGTTTACTTTCCTTTCTCCATAAACAAAACTGCCAGCAGACTTTGACACAAATCCGCATGCACGGTCCTCTGATTTATAATCAACCAAAACAATCCGCTCAAGCGCTGTGACAATGAGTCTGCTCGATCCGCATTGGTGTTTAGTCAGCGGAAAAGTGGGCGTGGCGGTGGCGCATTCAGGACGCATCGAGTCACGTGGGCGTGCAGTGGCATTTTCGATTGGCTATTTGATTTCGCTGTTTTAACATGATCATAAAATAGGCCACAATAAATAAATAAACAAACATGTCATACAAGTATAGCACAGGAGTGCAACAACAATTACATAAATTAAATAATAATATACAAAAATAATAAAAATGAAGTGCACAGTTGTGTATTTAAGAAATATAATTCTGTATTCCTTTCGAAGTACGATGTTTACGTATTTTATGATTTAAACTAAAATAAAACCATTAGAAGAAAACTGTATTTTTTTTTTAGAAATTTTGAATACATAAAATAAAAAAGTAAATAAAAATATTAAAACCTTCACACATTTTTACAGCTTTATTTTGTCAAACTATATATTGTGTAATGTATCGTTGAACATGTAGGCTTCTTCAATTTATGTTTACAAAATGTAGCTAATAAAAGTAGCAGCTTATATTATGGAAAATCCCGGATGTTTGTTGTTTTGATGGCGTCATAAAAAAAGCGACGCTACTGATGTTTTGATGCTAGGCGGAAAACGCTAGCTTCAGTTTTTAATAACATTTTGGTCGTTACGCTGGTGTTCAAACATGGGGAAATCTTTTGCTAATTTCATGTGCAAGAAGGATTTTCATCCTGCGTCAAAATCCAACATAAAGAAGGTAACGTTAAGCGGGAGGTTTTCGCTAGCATTGCACTGGAGTCTTCTGTATATATTTACAGTAGTCAACTTTTAAAGTGAATCAACAAAGTTCCTCAAAGTTTTACTAAGACAAGAACGGGAATTGTTCAAAATTCATGTATAGACCATTTCACAAGATGTAAACAACACTGGTCCAGAAGCACTTCCTGTTTCAGTTTTTTAACACTACATAAAAGCTGGGATAAAATACAACCAACAGAACATTTAAAACTGAATCAAAAAGTTAAACAAACATCTTTATGATGTTTTCTTTACACGTGAAATAAAGAAAACAGTTACAAACTGAAACAGGAAGTGCTTCTGGACCAGTGTTGTTTACATCTTGTGAAATGGTCTATAACTTTGAAGAAAGGTTTTGATCCACTTCAAATGTTGATCCACTCACGGCATATTTGGTTGTTGCACATGTATTTATTCACAAACATATGATATGTGTGTTAATTTGCTTTGGGTAATAATCATATAGAAAACAGAGTCTAGTGTCAGATGTTTCCAGAGGAACACAGGCTCCTTTATTTGAATGTTGAGAGACAAACTGGTGTATCTGAGGTGCTAAACTCTTCATATATCTTTGATTCTTCATCAGGTATGGATCGCAGAGCAAAAGTTAACCTTCGAGAAGAAGCAGCAGGAGGATCTGATGCAGGCTTACCTGAAGGAGCAGGACACGTACAACAACAGGTCAGAAAAGTCCAGTCCAAACCAGCAGACAGGACTGGGTCTCAGCCTCTCTCTCACACACACACACACACACACACACACACAGTCACGAGGGCATTTACCTGGAAACTGAAATGGTCCTGTTGGATGTTTTGTGTTCCAGACTGCTGATGGGAGACGATCGTGTGAAAAATGGCCTTAACTTCATGTATGAAGCGCCTCCTGGAGCATCTAAAGGTCAGAAACGTTTCCACCGGTTGTTGTGGAGTTATTCAAATAATGTAATCGATAACTGATCATTCGCTTGCAAGTCATGATGATCAAACCTAAAGACATACAAGATTTGAATCAATCCAAATTGTTAGAAAATCAAGAAACTGAGTATAAATAATCATGTTTTTTTTCTTTCATTCACCACCGACTTCCTGCAGAGGAGGAAAAAGAGGTACATTCACTTCCATGATAAAGTTTGCTGTTTGTGATTTTGTCCTGTCAACCTTTTTAAATACAAATATTAAACTTGTGTTTTTAACCCTTTAAAGCATATCTTAATATCACATCATATTTAACGTGCACATTTCTAAGGCGTCTGAATTATTAACATGATCAACTTTGCTGTAAAGCCTGCTGCGCTCAATCCACTACAAGCCTTCTGTCGTCTAATTGACGGTTCATACTTTGTAAAAGGCCTTTATAATTGTATAAACTTCCAACTTCAACTTGTCTTTTTGCTGTGAAATCGTTACTGATTTTATATAAAGTAAACTATATAAAGTAAACGTAACAATAACTTTGATATTGTTAGGAATATTTATCCTACTTACAAGATCTAACATTTTCTGGACTGAAGCGACTTTTCTTTTAGAAAAATTATGTTAAAATCATGAAATGTATGAATCAAATATGATCATCAGGCTTTTGAGGAAGGTTTATTTGTTCATCTCTCAATCATCATTGTTTTACATTGCATTATGTTTTAAAACCACAGAGCTTTGATCATAAAACGAATCATTTAAATATCATCTTACCAAAACTTATTATTGGCAGATATTGAGTGACAACTGATATTTATTTGCTTATTTATTTACACAACACTGATGTCTATGGTAGTAAATGACCTATGGGCTATATGCACGCATAAGTTCCGCATTTGACGTAAGGATGCTCGTCCATTTCCGGTTGTGTAGATTAAAGCTGAGGAAAACCGGAGAAAACGGGATTATGGCAGAGTCTTCAATACTGTCCTCCCGTCTTTGAAACGAAACGTACATACGTTTAGATGTAATTTTATATATAGTTATGTTTATTTAATATAATTTTAAAAAGAAGCATAAACACAACGAGGGGTGTCTGTTTTATCTGTTTTTGTGACTAACGTTTCATTAGTATAACCATGGAGTATAAAATTCAATATAAACTATTGGTATTGCATTGGACTCTATGATCGGCGGAAGTTATCGAGCATCCTTAATCCTTCACCGGAAATAACGCCGTGCATAGAGCCCATTGGAAGTAACTTCAAATAAATATTGTACACTTACACCATTACTCCAGTAGGTGGCGACAATCGACTGTTACACATGTATTTGTCATTGAATCATTCGTTTGTTCAAAAACATTGATTCATCCAGTAATTAAACAAGTGAAATCTTTATGAGTGAGTCATTGAATATATTAAAAAAAACATATTTAATCAATTAGAACAAATTTTTTTTCAAAATCAGTTTGAGTGATTATTATTATTTTTTTAATTCTAATATTTCTAATAATATCAATTAATTCTAGGAAATTAAGTATTTTTTTAAACAGCATTTAACATGATGTCAGAACCTCTAGTAAATTACATGCTATTTTTTTAATCGTTAAGTGAGAAACATGATCTCTATTTTAAACAATAAATCGTGATTTTCAGTTTATCCAGAATCGTGCAGCTCTATCCTGATCTATCAAATATGACACTCGACTCAACAACAAAGAGAAAGAGATTTGTTTTCAGATTTTGGGGTTATTCTAGTGGCATGTCCCAGTTTCAGCTCACGTCACTAAAGTCAACCTCACGTTTTTCATCTTTAGGGAGGAGAGTCCGAGTACAAGTTTGAGTGGCAGAAAGTAGCTCCCCGTGAAAAGTAAGTTCACTCGCTGATAAGTGATGCTTGATCTCAAATTTGCCCTTAAAAGTATTTCCTACTCATATTTTTCTCATCAGGTATGCAAAGGATGACATGAATATTCGAGATCAGCCCTTTGGCATTCAGGTGATGCTTCATCTTGTGTTATACACCTTCATAAATGTATTGCTGACCCACTAATGTCTGAATGCCGTGAACATGTGGGCACTTTGCTTGTTTTCTTGTTCTTGAATGCTGTAGGTGCGTAATGTGCGCTGCATTAAGTGTCATAAATGGGGTCATGTGAACACGGATCGCGAGTGTCCCCTCTTCGGTCTGTCGGGGATCAATGCCAGCTCTATGCCCAGTGAAGAAGCAGCAGGTATACTGATCTTTCCTTATTTTCTGTATGATCAGGGCAGGAAAGGTGCTAAACAATCTCAGGGAACCTGCAATTTCAACTGAGGAGATAGTTTCTCCATGCCCATGTGCGGAAAATCCAGCTTTTACTGTTATTTATGTCTATGTGGTGTTTTTAAAGGAGAAGTTCACTTTTAAAAAAACTTTTGCCGATAATGTACTCACCCCCCATGTCATCCAAGATGTCCATGTGATTTTTCCGGATTAATCCGGAATTCCGGATTTTCCGACCTGAAAATGTGACCTACGTGAATCATGCAGATCTGTAAAAAAAAAAAAAAAAAAACGGGTGTCGGCAGCCGGAATGAAAAGGAGAGAATATGAGGACATAACCCATAACTGGCTGACGTGCGTACAGAAAGTTCCTTCCAAAGTATCAACAAGGACGTATTTGCGTTCAGCCAGAGAATGTCTAATTGGTTCAGCTTGTTCACCTGCTCAATTTCGTATCTCTAGTTGCTCTCGCGCTGGTATCGTTGTCAGTTGACATCACAGTTAGGTCACCAGGGCTAGGCGATATATCGATATATTTCAAATTTGCGCTATGATCCTTGCTCCAAGCAAGCTGCTGACTGCTTTTGTAGAAATATGTAGCAGCTATATCGTGCATTCTGTCAGTTGCAGTCCTGACACCTCCGTCTCAACAGCATTAGTGTACAACGCGACAAATACTCGCAATATTAACGCAGAGGAACGGCTACATCAGTTCAGCGAGTTCACAAAAGTTAATTTGCATGTGATTTAATTCAAGCCTTGCCGGTTAAACATGTCATTCGCTGCTGATGCGCTGTTCTGAGCGCGAACACCCGACGTGCACATGCACTAAAAGCTTGTCTAACAGCGCCTGGTTGCTGGACTAAGTTATCTTTCGAGTATTATTTCGCTAATACTCTCAAATACACACAAGGTTTACATAAGGTTTACATAACATTTGGTTATGTCTAAACTCAAAGCAAACCGAGAAAATTGAGAGAAATCTGCTTGTCAAATGCTCCGTGTATATTAGACGTGTCGCGTGACTCGCGTACAGGTCTTAAAGTGACAGTAGCCCTAATAATAAAAATGCAGCTGCTTGTTCTTAAATGGATAGTTGACCCCAAAATAAAAATTCTGTCATTATTTATTCACTGTAAATGTTGTTCCAAACCTGTATTTTCATTTATTTCTTGTGCTGAACAAAAAAGAAGATATTTTGAAGAATGTCTTCGTATATTTTCCTGCTTTTTTGTCCTTAGCCAATCACATGCCTTTCTTTCTTCAGACAAAAAGAAATTAAAGGTTTTTGATGAAAACATTCCAGTATTTTCTCCATATAATGGACTTCAATGGGGTCCAAACGGTTCAAGGTCCAAAAGACAGTGCAGCTTAAAGGTGCTTTAAATGATTCCAGACGATGAATAAGGGTCTTATCAAGCGAAACTATCGGCCATTTCAAAAATAAATAACAAAGTTTACGTTTTATAAGCTCAAATGCTCGCCTTGCTCTGTTCTGTGATGCGCGTTCGTGACTCTCCTGTTCGAACTCGTTCATCAAAATGAACGAATCTTTTTTCCCGAGTCATTTAGTTGATTCAACGAATGAAATGAACGGAATGGCTCAAAAAATGATTTGATCCTTTTGTTCCTTTAGACAAACCATGTGAGAACTTGCAGGGGAGTCTCTAGAGAAGCCAGGTTTTCCTGGTTATTATATTATATTATTTAATTTTTTTTTTTGCATATTAACAAAACAGTAATTCATACAAGGTAAGTAATCAGTGACACATATACAAGAAGGGAAAAAAAGCACAAAAACAACAAAATACAAAACAGCACAAAACAGTCATCGACAAAGTTGTGCGTGTAGGGACACGAGATCCTTTCTTTGAGGCAACTATAGATGGGGCAATCCGGTAGTATCAGTATAATTCCAGTGAAGGTAATAATCACCTCAGTAATCACAAAAACAACAATAATATATTCATATTAATATTAGTGGTGGTAGTATCAATGATAATATTCATGACCACAATAGTAGCATTAGCTCTAGCAATCTACAACAGTAATACTAATACAATTACAATAGACCATTTCACAAGATGTAAACAACACTGGTCCAGAAGCACTTCCTGTTTCAGTTTTTTAACACTACATAAAAGCTGGGATAAAATACAACCAACAGAACATTTAAAACTGAATCAAAAAGTTAAACAAACATCTTTAAGATGTTTTCTTTACATGTGAAATAAAGAAAACAGTTACAAACTGAAACAGGAAGTTTTTCTGGACCAGTGTTGTTTACATTTTGTGAAATGGTCTATACATTTAGCTCAGTCAATAATCACTTTCAGACCTGTAGGTGGCGACAATGTCCAATAATACACAGAGAGTGTCTGTCATACCTGGACAAAGCTCCTATGGCTTCCCATTCAGCTTCACTTCTGAATACAGGTGTCTGAATTATAAATGCCATGTGACCAATCCTGTCGGCATCACATGCTAATGATGTCAGAACATACATCACCCCAACCCCAGTTACTAGGAGACAAACACTTCAAGATTTCAGACTATCTTCTATAATCTGATAAAATATTTGTGATTATATGATATTAGTAGAGAATTTATGTACTAACATGCCAAACTTTGAATCCTTGTAACACTTGAAGAATGTGGCGTTTGGTCCTGAAATCAATAAAGTGTAATCCATATATCAATAAAATGATGGCTGTGTCTCCACCCTAGAATAAAATAAAGAGGTAATTTTGACATTTGCTCTCACAATTCTGGCTTTATTTCTCACAATTGTGAGTTAAAAAGTGTAAGAAATTAATTTTTCTCAGAATTGTGACTTTTATGTCAGAATCCAGAGTGACCTTTTAAACTCGTATTTCTGGAGTATTTCTCGCAATTGTGAGATCAAAATTAATTACCTTATTTTTTATTCAGTGGCTGAAACAATCTTAAACACATCGCAAATTTATTTATTTTAAAGGATAACAAATATGATGGAGTATTTCATACACAAATTACTTATATTGTGCTAATATTGTACCCAGTTTTAGAATAAAATCACCATTAAAGGGACCCAAAAAAAAAAAGACCTGTATGACTTTTTTGGTCCAATTCTCACTATTAACTACGGCTTTTGCCTCAATAAACTCGTACTTACTGCTTAGTAACAGTTAGTTAAGTTTAATAAGCATCTAGATAAGAGCGAGAATTGGACCCTAAACTAAAGTCTTACTGACTTTTTCCCTCTGTGGATCACAAAAGAAGATATTAAGAAGAACACCTTGAACACCTTGACCTTGAACCGTTTGGTTCCCATTGAAGTCCATTATATAGAGAAAAATGCTGGAATGTTTTCATCAAAAACCTTAATTTCTTTTCGACTGAAGAAAGAAAGACATGGACATCTTGGATGACATGCATGCAGCAAAAGTTTTTTCAAAAGTGAACCACTTTAAGAGAATGAAAAATCTCAGAATGGTTCAGTTTTGTGTCTGAGTAACTTTGAGGTGGTAAAGGTGTGTGTGTGTCTCCGCATGTTTCTTCGGAGCGGAGATAGATCCTACTCTCGTGTTGGTGGGAAATGTTATTATTAGTTGTTTTGATTGGATGAAACCTCTGCTTCTGCAGGATAATACTGTACGCCTTACCCAGCTGAGAGTTGATTTGGTGCGTCTTTGTGTGTTAACAAAGCCTGTAGTGTGCATCTCTCCGAGGGGGGGGGGATGATCACACATTATTTGTTCTGAAAGAGTGATTTGTCCTAACAGGTCCGTCGATGCACCCCTCCGAGTTAATGGCAGAGATGCGAAACAGTGGGTTTGCGCTGAAGAAATGTGTCCTTGGGAGGGACGCCACCATGACTGATCCAGCACAGGTAATCTCCTGGACCCTGCCCAAATATGACCCATGATATCCATGTCTGGAGCTCAGCGTGTGATTGCAGAAAAACGTCCAATTATTGAACAGGCCGTTCCCGTCGGTTGAAGGGTTAGACTAGAACTGATGAGACCAACAACTACAATTACAAGAGTAGAGACGTGCTGGATTTCACACGGTGGTTCTGCACAAAGTACCTTTCTGATTGACCCATTGTGAACGTGTGTGTGTGTGTTGTTGTGCTTCAGGATTTTGTGGCCAGCGAGGAAGAAGACGACCCTGAGGTGGAGTTCCTGAAATCTCTGTCCACCAAACAGAAACAGAAACTACTCAGGTGTGTGATATTACACAGACACTACCGCCTATATTCATAGTAATCCAATTGATCATAATTACTAGTAATATAAATTCTTATAAATAACGATTAATATTAATTTTAGTAATATTATCAATTTTTACATTTTTGTGCATCTAAGACATTAAGGGGAAAATCTGTCATTTTAACTCTTTATAAACTAGTTTAATTTCAGTTTAATTTTAATTAAGTAGTACAAAGTAGTAATTTAATTATTAATTTATTTTTTAATTTAGTAGTAATTGCGAGTAGTGTTATCATAAGCCTTTGCCATTTCCAAAGTATATGTATGTATGTATGTATATGTGTGTGTATGTGTGTGTATATATATATATATATATATATATATATATATATATATGAAGAGTTCAGATGCAAAAGCCTCTAAATGCCATTTGAAATTTTCTTCTTTAATGATGATTTTTATCAAACTTGTATATTTAAGTTCAGTAATTTCACTTAAATAACAATTAATAGGTAATTATCATTGCCATTTAAGTGAAATTACTGAACTTAAATATACAAGTTTGATAAAAATGATCATTAAAGAAGAAAATTTCAAATGGCATTTAGAGGCTTTTGCATCTGAACTCTTCATATATATATATATATATATATATATATATATATATATATGTGTGTGTGTGTGTGTGTGTGTGTGTGTGTATATATATATATATATATGTATATATATATGTATATGTATATATATATATATATATATATGTATATATATGTATATGTATATATATATATATAGTGTATGTATGTGTATATATATATATATGTATATGTATGTATATAATTACACACACTACAGGTGTGTATATATATATATATATATATATATATTTATATATGTATAATTACACACTACAGGTATATATATATATATATATATATAATTTGTGTTTGTATTTATATATAAATAAATATATATAGAAATACACACACAAATTATATATATATATATATAATTAAACTGAAATGTATAGGGAAAAAAAGTATATTTTTGCAATTTAAAATATACTCTTTTCTATATGAATATGGTGAAGTGTAATATAAATGTCTTTTCTGCCACTTTTAGTTTGCTTAATAAAAGCATTAATTTCTTAAAAAAAAAGAAAAGAAAGATAAACCTACCAACCCCAAACTTTTGAATTATAATTATAACTCTCATCCCCTTCTTCCTTTTAGAAAACTTGACCGTCTTGAAAAGAAGAAAGAGAAGAAGAAGAAGAGTAAAAAGGAGAAAAAGAAGAGCAAAAAGAAGCAGAAAAAGAAGCCAGCCGAGAGTGAGAGTTCATCCAGCAGCTCCTCAGACAGCAGCGACAGCGACTCTGAGGACAAGAAGAAGAAGAGGAAGAAGAGGAGGGACTCGTCCAGTGAGAGAGGGAGGGAGGACAAAGAGAGAGGACAAGATAGACACAGGAGCAGGAGTAGAGAGAGGAGGAGAGAGAAAAGCAGGAGCCCTCAGCGATGGAGAGATGGTAAGGAGAGGGACAGGAGCGCGAGCAGGGAGAAAAGAGACCAGGAGAAGGGCAAGAGGGAACGAGAGAGAAACTGGGATAGAAATGTCAAAAGGAGGAGTGTCAGTCGGGAACGAGGGAGGGGCTCGGACAAACACGGCAGGAGTGATAGCAGGGATGCAGAGAGGAAGAAATGAGTCTCAAAGGACATGATTGACTCGCCCTTGTGTCATTCCAAACTCTGACCACTTTTTAAACACTTTAAAGCTTGATCGCTCCGATGACAATACAATATAATGCGATACACACATCTGCTTAAAGGTGTGCGATACCTTTTGTGTGAAATTCAAGGCATTGGTCTTGTAATTCTTCCCCTTTCCTTGAAGTTCTGTTGATCTGCTGAGAACCAATGACACTTGAGGATATTAGGAGCTTTAGACGTCACTCGTACCGAAATGAGACGTTTAAATATAAATATATTTTTAATTTCCTTTTCTGTTTGAGTCATGAGAGTTTGGACTGACGTGAGGGTTACTAAATGAGGACCGAATCTGAAATGTTTTGGGTAAATAGTTTCTCTGGGTGGCTTTCCCAATGTTTTTTTTTTCTTCTGGGAATTTCTCCAGAAGAGGGCGCCATGAGAATGTAGAACTCAACCTGTTATACACCAGGAATTAAAGTGTTTTCAATACATTTGCTGTACTCCTAGTTCATGTTCTCTTTTCTTTAAGCATTTAGCCCTCCTCAAATGTAATGTTTGTTTGACTCGTTGACAGGTTATATATTCCACACATAATATTCTGTTCATTAAACTATTATTTATGGTTTTTGTGGCTCGCTCCTTACCTCAAATCAGTTTGTAAGGATGTCTGAAATACAGGTTGTGGTATAAAACTTGATGCCAGTTACAACTCTACAACATCACCCGTCCGTTAAATGGGATTTTTTCAGCTCATTTTAAATTCAGGGTGACTAATTTATTATTAGAATTATTGTGTATAGCTACTAAAAGAATGTTCAACAACTCTCAAATTGGCGAAATCGAGCTGATGTATAAATATAACTGAACTATTCCTCGTGTTCGAAGTGGCGGTGTTCAAAATTGAAAATATATTGGCAATATATGTTCAAAATTGAAAATATATTGGTAATATATGTTCAAAACTGAAAATATATTGGTAATATGACAATACTGGCAACAAAAATGTCAAAGCGCATGGTTTATACACGTAAGACCAACAGTGTTTCTCTCAACATCACATTAATCGAGCAGATAAAATAACAAACCCTAACTTCATCAAGGCTGGCCATGAGGTAACAAAAAGTCGATTCAATTGCAATTCAATTATTTTGGGTTAGACTAAAGGAATTTAAACACTGACTACTTTAGTTGCGTTTTACTGGTTCAATAATAAGAACATGACAGTAAAACATTAGCATTGTTAGTGTCTATATAGTTATTTCTAACGATAATCATTTAATGTGTAAACATGATTGTGCTCGATGGACATTGTCTGACCAAAAGGGAGATGAAAGAGTTGCACCGCTCCGGCAGCGCGGGAAAATCACATCGTCACGGCTGAGTTTCCCGCGCTGCGGCCGGAGCGGCGCTTCGCTTTGATCACTCTTTTATTACCGCGCGCAAACAAAGCTGACTTTTGCCTCGCGCTCAGTCAGAGGGCATTCCAGAAAAACGCGAACAAAAGGCCGTGAGTGACAGCGCTACTGTCCGCAGCCCCAGGCGCATCATTCGCCTCCAAAAGACTGAAAAGCACTTGTCCATGTATAAGCTCCCGTTTGTAGACCTTAATAGAACCATATAATTGTAAAGCGTGCTGGTGAATGCCTTCACGCCCAAATAGCGCTCATTTCCGTAACACAAATTTTGAATTGTGTGCAATAAAATCGTTGCATCCTACATTAACTTTTAAAAGACAGAGAATTGTGTTCGGCACACACCTGCAAGAAACATTGCCTATACGGAAATTGCGTTTGGGTGTTTTAGTCTATTTTTAAACCCTGGATTGACCACTACATGTCAGTTTAATGATTTACAAACCATGCATATTTTTTTATTCCTTATTTGCAAAATGGTATCCGGTTTTCACGAGGTCGTTAAATGATAATGGACCATTTTCTATTTGTGTTTTTTTTTTTTTTTTTCCTGAAAAGGCTGCGGCCACCAGCACACAAAAGGAAATGAAAATAATTTTAGTCTATTGCCTTCTGGTCAATTTACCTTGTAGCACAGAAAGCTAACGAGTTCCCAGGCAGGGCTCGAGCTGTAATTATTCCGCCGGGTTTTGTGGGATCGGACGCTGCACTGGATAAACACAAAGAAGTCAGAGAGCATCCTTGAACCTTTTCAGTACAGGGCCACTGATATTCAAATAACAGCCAGGGACCATTTGACTGCGAGAGCATTTTAAATTCAGCATTTGCATAAGGCCTCTCCCAATTTCCCCCTTTCAAAAGTGGCAAGAAAAAAGAAAGGAAGAAAAAAAAAACTGTTCCCATAACACCAAATCAAGAGTAGCGTTTTATAAACGCTAAACGATGCTTTATGCCTTCAGCCCTCTCTTCGATGGACATTTTCCGTTTGACATGCAAATTTAAGCAGTTAATTTGAGCAATTCAAATAAATATTCAGAGGCCCTTTGTCACTGAATCCCCTCGGAAAATGTGCGATAAAGAGCTGCTGAACAAATGATGTCTCGGAGAGTAATTAGATATTTGATAAGACACGAATCCCTAATCGCCAATACAAGACACATGGGGCTGCGATGTGCTCCAAGTCATAATTAATACTATTTAACAAGATATTCATTTGGACAAAAATTCCCCTTTCTGGGGAATTAACTATTGATTTTTTTTCCCGATGGGAAAAAAAACGAGTCTACATTAGCCTACCGATATTTATTTCCTCTCCCCAAAAAATGTAAATATATATTCGTAATAATTATGCGCAGTCTGCACGATTTTACATTTTTGGATTAAAATAATTTCGATGAAAACATTTGCATCAGACAACCCAAGCTTTAGATTTTAAATCCCTTTAATTACAAAATGAAAGCCTTATAAGCGTGACTTTATACAATTAAACATTTATATATTTTGAGCAAGGTAAAGGAAAGGTTAAATGAATTTTAAATAGCTGTATAACATACATACTTGACATCCACAAAGTGCGTCGAAAGGAAAGAAAAAAAAATCCCTGAATTTCAGGATCCACCACAAAACAATCATAACATTTACAGGAAAAAAAATAACATGTTATTTTTTGTGGATATATGTACACATTTAGCTCAACCGGCAGCCGTGGTTATTTAGTTCCCTCTTTTTGCCCAACACTGATTCCACAACAAATGTCCACCGTTAAAACACCGAGCCTTGAAGACTTCAAGCGTTCGTCTGTGCGCGTGTTCATTTGCTCTTTCCAATGCAAGCCATTTCGACGAAATGGAGAGTTTGTCGCATACTACTCCAGTCCAGACCCGTTTCCTTTTCTCGAGGAAAATGCGTTCAGTAAATAAGTCGCGCTCAGGACTCGTGGTGCGGAGACTGGTCTTTGACCGTGACCCGCGGGTTTACCCCGTCTAAAATCAGTTCTGGAGACTCAGACCTGGGGGTCTCCAGGTTGCTGGTGTCGGTGTCGCTGTCGCTGCCCTTTTTTCCTCCGCCTCCAGCGGTGTGTGTTTTGATGTGTTTGCTCAAGTGGTCGCTCCTCATGAAGCGCTTGTTGCACACCGGGCACGCAAACCGCTTCTCCCCCGTGTGAGTGCGCAGGTGCCTCTGGAGCTCGTCGGACCTGGTGAACCGTTTCCCGCAAAAGAGCCAGTTGCACACAAACGGCCTCTCGCCGGTGTGCCACCTCAGGTGCGCTTTGAGGTGAGATGTTTTCCCGTAGACTTTCCCGCAGCCCGGGATGTGACAGCTATGAAGTCCTTTCCTCCGTAGGCTGGCTCCCGCAGGCCCGAGCCGCTCCGCCTCCTGGCAGTTCGGGCAGTCGCATGTGGCCCGTCCGGAGTATCTCCGCGAGGACCGGGACGAGGTCCCTATCCCCGAGCTGGCGCCCGAGATCATAGCGTTTGTGGCCGACGCGTCCGTGTACGTGGGTATCACAGTTTTGAACCCTTCCTGGGTCAACAGGTGCTGGCTGGTCGACAGGAGGTGGGACGCGGTGGGGCTGATGCCGGTGGAGCTGAACGCGGAGTGCGTGAGGCTCGAGAAGTCCGGATTGTAGCCGCTCAGTTGGGAGTGGATAGCTTGTGGGGTTCCGGAGTGAAGCGAACTTTGCAAAGTCCCGGCCGGGTTTTGAACCTCGAGCCACGAGCCCGGGTTCGTGTGCACGTCCCACCACGTGGACGCGCCGTTGGCCACCTCGCCCGAGATGGTGGAGTGAAACCCGGACTTGTACCACGATTCATAAGGGTGCGCCATGCCGACCCGCGGATAAAGAGTCTCTGCTGAGGAGTGAACTTTGGAAATGAAGGCGGACTGTCCCGAGTCCTGCGAGGAAACGCTCGCCGTGTTGGAGAACAAGCTGCTGTATTCTGCGGAGAAGGCGGAGGAGGTCGGCGAGGTCGAGGCCAGGCAGAAAGCGCTGTTGCCCGTGCCGGTGCTGCTCGTTAGTCCGGAGCTGCTTCGGCTCGTGGCGACGGTGAACCCGGGCAGGCTGGAGCCCAAGTTGCAGCTCGACGAGGATCTTTTCCAGGGATGAAATCCGCCTTTGGAAAACGCGCTGGAGTCGGGGAGAGTCGTGAGGGGACTGGTGTTGCCAATTTTGTTGCAGGTTGCAGCCAGCATCGCTAAAGGGGTAGTTCCAAACCTCGGCTCTTCCTGTTTGGATGAAAAGTTGATGTTCTTTACTAGACTATAAAACATAGTTGGGGTGTTTTGAAAAGCAAACAAGTCTAAGCCATTTGCCAGGTAGCCTACAACCAAAATACACGAAAAAATGAGCTGATGCACTTGTAAATATTTCCTACAAGTTTTCAAATAAGTTGACATGTTTTAATAAAAGGGCATTAACAAAAAATCTCACGTTTAAATTATTGCAGTATTGCTATTTTTATTTAAAAAATAAGCACTGTTACAAATTTCACTGTTATATCTCTTTCGCTGAACAGTGTTTTCGAGTTTACTGTTTCATTTTCGCCTTCGCTGGTTTTTAAGATTTCTTTAAAGCACTAGTAGCCAACTAGTAAATCTAGACAATTAAAAAAAAATGTTATCTTTAGGCATCATTGTTTTTTTTAGAATGTAAATAAAAGTCATTGAAAAGTTTAAAGGCAAGCAAGCAATGAAATGTCAATACCAATGGTGACACTATAACAACAAAAATGTGTCGAATTAAAATACATGTCAATGTTTACTTACCCCAAGTATAGACGTAGCCATATCCAGGGCCTTTCCTAGACAGCTAGTTGAAGAGAACAATGAGTGAGTGTTCCAGTGTGACTGAGGGACAGCGCGCTGAAGCTTTACTCGAGTTGTATAGTGAGCGCGTGCTTTGAAGTACAGCTGGCTGCGATACTCAGCCAATCTTAGCGCGCGACGACTCGCGTCCGACCAATGAGCGACGCCACCATGACAGAAATACTAAAGCTGCACGTCAATCAATGACTGGGGTACTGGTCCCACTGTCAAGCAATAAGCCATCAGCTATTTTTCATCATTTTATATATATATATAACTATGGCTATCAAGGCGTATATCTGCACAGACTTCAGCGCTCAGCTCATATATTTAATAGGCATCCTCCGATGGTAAGCGTCTCATCTTTGTTTTATGCATGATATCTGTTTCGTCTGTTGATGTGCAAACGGATGTCCTTAAAATTCACACGCGTAACCGTTCGGAGCTTCCATGTGTGATTTAGTGATGTGTTTATTTTGTTGGTCGTTTTATTGTGATTAAAGGCATGATGATATTTCCGATTAGCGTTTTTATACATAGACGTTACGCTGCATGTTATACGTGGATGCGAAGTCGTAAGTAGGATATTATGCAATGTCAGTGTCATTTTAATTTTATTTTTAACAGTTATTGGTTATGCTGCAAACTTATGCTATTGGTGAATTAAAAATATTAAAAATGATTCGAACTTTCTTATTAGAACAAGTCACTGAAATGCAAGAATACATCTTAGATGAAGAGGACGGAGGGGCACCACTGATCTCACAACAGGTGTGTTAGACTTTTATTGAGTGTGTGTGTGTGTGTGTGTGTGTGTGTGTGTGTGTGTGTGTGTGTGTGTGTGTGTGTGAGAGAGAGAGAGAAGGGGGGGGGATCTGGGGGCGCAGGTTAGAGTTTGGGGTGTGAATGCGCGTGTGCGCGCGCTCACCCTCGCGCTTCCTTTAAATACCTTCCACATGACTCAAAAATCGTTAAAAAAGTGGACTCATTTTTTAAAAAATATTTTTTATTTATTTATTTCAAATAGAAATGCTAATGACAAGCGCTAAATGGCAGCCAGCCTATAACTTTTAATATAACATAGACTCTAATATCTTTTGAATGCCAAAAAAAACAACAAAAAAAACACCCATCTAATCAAAAATAAATAATTCTAATATTTTGTATTTTGCCCCCCCCCCCCCCCTCCCCCCTCAAAATTCTTTTTTTTTTTAAACATATAAAGATCAATGCATTATGGCACTGTGTTGCGCTGCTTGTTAAAACATTTAAGGGTAATGACATAATGTAACAATGGCCTGCTTTGGAGTGAATCGCCTCCTTTTAAAAGTTAAAGCAATTTTCTTGAGAATGGCCCCGCCGAAACGCCGTGCATTATAGTATTCAAAATGACCAAATAATGCTCCATTATAGCGGCTGAACGCTGCCAGTCAGGCTGGATGCAATTTACTCCAAAGCGCTTCGCTTTAAATTCCCTCCTATGGAGAGAGCTAGGGAATATAAAACAATTTATTCAAATCCAAGTGGTGGAGTCTCGAAAATCGCTTGATTTCCGCAATCACTGCAAATTGACGGAGGAACAATTAACACTATTAAACGTCTGTTCGGCATAAACAAATTGGCCTGAGGCGCAGAGAGAGGTTTAGGTTAGGCATGTATGTACTGAAAATGAAATCAAATTGCTGCGTCGAAGCTTTACACTGATGTACATTACTTTACAGTTCGGGCGAGACGCGGATGAAAACAGATAATTACTACTCGCAATTAATATACATTCACTTTGAGCAGTTTCTATTAATTGAGGATTGATTACCCCTGACAGCTGTTAAATAAAGACGCAATTTAAAATAAAAAGAGAGAGAACGGAAATAAACATCAATATTTAAAATTAAAATAGCTTTTATGTTATTTGCTGAACCCACATTTATTTTTATCGGAAAAAAAAATAATGAGATGTAGGCTAAGTTAAACCACTCTACCCTTATGCATGGTTATATTTTTAATTCTGATCAACAAAACCGGACCTATTTGAATTAAAAAAACACAGTCCGGTTTGTGCCTGGCGAGCACTTTTCTGTGGTAATTAGGAGCCTATTACAAGTCATTAGATTGATCAATGTACCTTAAACAATGTGAGTGATTTATTTGGTAAGAACAAAACGCCGTGCATCTATTGTCTTGAGCCTGAGTGACGATATGCATCCATCAAAGCGTTAAACAACACAAGATGAATGATTAATCCGGACCTATTCATTAGTATAGGGCCTGGCCCGCTCCAAAACCACTGTATTGGCACACACACACACACACACACACACACACACACACACAGAGAGAGAGAGAGAGAGAGAGGGGGGGGGGGGGGGGGGTTTCACAGGAGAGAATTTTTGTCGGTTGCCGCTGGGATTAATTTGTCCCCACCCTTAAGAGGAAAAGCGCATTTGTGGATAATTAACTAATCTGGCTCATTTTAAACCCCTCTCTACTACAGGTCCTTCACTTGATCACCCCAAACAGGCTGGTTCCCCCCCTCGAACAATTCAAAGAGAGTCAAAACAAATATTAACTCACATCTCAGTTGCTTTTTGCAAATAGTGTCACCGCTCGCGGGTCGGTTTCGTGATTAAACCGGCTATCCGTAGAACACCATGTCCTGCGTTTCACTTCATGATTTTGACAGCCACACACACGCTTGTTGTGTCCGTTGACAGGCTCAAGCATGTTCAATGGGCTCACCGTGGTTATAAGGAATCTTTATGTGTAATGCGCGCGCAACAGCAGTATAACTGTTATTTTTTAATAAACCACGGTGTTTTTGTGATTGGTGGCGCAAAACAAAGCGCAGTGAGGAGATAATTATTTGTGCTTTTCATAAAGCACAACAGTTTCTCCTCAATTATTATTATTTTTTTGCTTAGAAAAACGGATAGCAGATGGGATAAGGGAATGATATAGTGGGGTTTTTGGAGATGTTTATTCATATAATTCGCTATAATAATTTGGCTAATTCATATAACATCACATAAATGCCTTATTGCTATTGGATATGTGTAAAACAATGGATATTGTTTTTAGGCTGACGTGGAAGCGCAGGTCTCCGGAACACCAGTCACAAGAAAACCTGTAATTCGCCTGAAAGTCAAATTTCACGACATGACAGCTATGAATATAGTTGCTGAAACTGCGCAATTAAACCAATAAAAAAGTCGCGAATTAAACACTTGTCAAATCGTTCATAACAGCAGAGCTTCAGTTGAAGTCCAGTGTCAGGTGCATTTTAGGGCCCCGCAGTTATCTCTCTCTCTCTCTCTCTCTCTCTCTCTCTCTCTCTCTCTCTCTCTCTCTGCATCATCCAGCCAGTGTTATTTCATCTTAGAAACAGGAGGATTAGATCATTAGGGTTACAGGCTTTTGTGACCGTTTCAGTATCCAAACATGCCGATCTTCTCGGTCCACATTTCATTATTCCTCGTGTTATTGCTCGTATAGACTCGGCCTGTGGTGGTCATGGCGAGTGATGTCGTGTTCGCGCTTAAGTGGCCGGTGAATGTTATCTGCTATTCTCCGCGTGCCCGATGCTCGTGTCACAATAGAGCAACAGTGACACTTAGCACATAATGCATGACTACTTCTAAATTTGCATGTGTATGTCATCTCTCTCTCTCTCTCTCTCTCTCTCTCTCTCTCTCTCTCTCTCTCTCTCTCTCTCTCTCTCTCTCTCTCTCTCTCTCTCTATCTATCTATCTATCTAGGCGTTTGTTAACGTTTTCATTAAATTGAAATTCGATTTATCATTATTTCATATTATTATACTAGACCTATTATTTATATATATATTGTTTGATTCTTAAAAAAAAACTATAGGCCTAATTCAATTATTTATGGTATAGCCTATTCAAGTGTCAGGCTACATTTTTATTACATGAAAAAAAACACACACACACACACACACATGGTTATTCTTTAAGCCTCTATAAGCAGGTTTAGTTCGCAAATGTGTGTCATTGCAGTTGCGATCGCGAGACTCGTTCCCTGTCATATCTGTGGCGCGCGCAGGATCCAGCTCAGATAAACACTCGCGCCAACAGGTGCTTAGTGAAAAATCCCTCGATTCACGTCGATACACGGCTCAAACTCTACACGACGAGGCTCTCGTGTGTAATTTGGGGCTCAGAGGGATGGTGTGTGTGTGTGTGTGAAGAAGCTCTGGTCCACCACAGCTCATCTCTGCTGTGACCGTGTGACTGACGGCTCCGATCAAATGATGCGCGCGACTAATCACACCAATAGAAAGAAAGAAGCTGATTATATTAAATAGATTTAATGTAGCTGTTTACAAAAACAAAAACTACATGGCACTATCATGGCGGTGATAGGCTACTATAAAGCCAGTAAGTACAATTAAAATACCATGTATGTGTGTAAGTGTGTCCTGGTAAACTGTACAGTAAGGGATATTTTTGGTCCTTGTGAGGAAAACAGCGTATAAATCAGATTAAGTGATGTTAAGATGTAGGCTAGCCTACAAAAGCAGAAAGTTTTGTGTGGTGAGTGGGTTTAAGGTTCGGTTAGTGTAAGGAGAGATACAACACATTCTCACCCTTCAATTGCTTCACATTTATCCCACATTCTCATGCTTCAATATTTGACGCTTTAGGCGCCCTTTAGCGTCAGTTATATGACGCGATCCTACAGCGTCATCTAACTGACGCTTTTTAGGTGGGGTAGGGGTAGGGTTACACGCGATCCTATCTAACTGACGCTAAATGGCGCCTAAAGCGTCAGATATTGAAGCATGGTCAAATGCTTCCCAAGGCGCCTTGGGGATGAGAATGGGCTGAGAGATAACACACAGATTGTACAGTATAAAAATCTATGGAAAGTCCCCATAAAACATGAAAATGCGTGTGTATACACTGACAGACTGTGTGTTGTAATGACAGAGAACATGGCTATCAGAAATGATTTCATCTTGAGCAAGTCCAAGCAGATTTTTGTGAATGTTTTGTGAATGTGTTTTATTCAGCTGTTTACAGAGAGGTTCCTTCTGTACTTCAGATGTCACTCTTGAAGTGCCCTTGAATTATATTCTGCCGCCAGATTGGGTGCGTTGTTCTGGGCAGGGAAAGACCTCGCTCGATCTCTATGTGTCATCAATCTAGAGCAATTTCAGCCCTATTGGTTCTTGACTCATTCCCAGCAGCAGGTGAGGTGAGGCACAGGTCCCAGAGCGAAGGACTCTTCATCCCACTCAACATGGGGCCGCAGAACCTATTTACCCCCGAATCCCAAATCCAACAGATCTATTATGGGATTAAAGGCCTTGTTATCAGGCTTTGTGTTGGAATAATAGCAGAGTATCTTTTAAATTCAGATCATCCAATATGTGATTTTTCCTTTGGAGATGAGACGTTGTCAGTGTGTTCTTTAGTGTTTAGACGGGTCTGATCGAGTCATGACCGTCATGCCAGTGTGTGTGTGAGTCTCTATTTTCAGGAAGTCAGCTCGACACAACCGCGTGCGGCATCTCAAGGCTTCCTCTTCCGCATCACTGAGCTAGATAAAAACACTGAATTCAGGCACCGCCGACGCTGCCGTTTGCCTTCGCAACACACATACACACACACCTGCCAGGTATGGGGTTCGTCTGTCTCACACTGTGTGTCTGTCTGTCTGTATCTGCTGAAAGCTTTCTTTCTGCACCAGACATAGACAATTAAACTGCAAATATATATATATATATATATACTAATGTGGTCAAATCGATTAATTGCGATTAATCGCATCTAACATAAAAGATATAATGTGTGTGTGTGTGTGTACACACCTATTTTATGTATATATTTACGAACGCACATATATATTTCACACATATATTATAGAAACACATACTTTTAAGTTAGATTAATCATGAAAAGAAAAACAAGAAAAGAATAGGATTAATCTAACAGTTATTTTGTTATATTGATAACCTTCAGATATACTGTAATTGATTTCCATTACGAGAGTAGATGTTAAAACTGTTATTTCATGTTATTATATATATATTTTACAGTGGCTCTAAATTATTTCAACAGTTCATGACAATAACTACGGGCATGTTCCACTAATGTTGCCCAAATAATTTTAATTTGAACAGTAAATCTGTTTTATAATATGGAACCTTTCAGTTTCTTAAATATATATTTTGCTTGATATACGTGCTTTTAAGTGCTATATTTATTTTAAAATTAATGCTGCATGGTTTGCAATGGCATTCATACATTTAAATGCCTTAAATGTCCAATTTTGTTATTGTTTTTTTTTGCACACCGCAGTGGTTGATTTTGTGATCCAGATTCTTGCCTTAGTTTTCTCTGATGGTTTTGCTGTCGGGGTGTGTAGGATGTATATAATGTATGTTTTTTTCTGTCAAGGAGGTGTGTGTGGTATGTAAAGGCTTCCTGTCACGCACTAGTTTTATGTCGAACATTGAGTCATGAGCGCTAGCGTCTGTCTGGCCAGGTCGGGATGGGACCGCACCTGTTTCTTCTCACACACGTTTACCTCAGCAGCCGGGAGCAATGCAATGACTCCCTAAAGTTTTACAGCCACGTCGTCATGCTAATTACTCAATCGCAGCAGTGTGCAGAAATACATCCACGAAACAGCACACACATGCTGGCTTAACATGTTGCTTAACACGAGATCACAAGGTTCAGAGCGCGTAGTTTTAGTCAGAAAGATGTTTGCACCATGACAGAGACAGATTGAACACATCTTTCTTCTGCTAGTCATACATTTCAGTCAAGCTATTTCTTTAGTTGCCTACAGGTCAAAGTAAAAGGAACTATCAAATGACATAACATTATAAATTGTCAATTTTGATCAACTCAACGGCTCCTTGCTGAATAAAAGTATACTTTTTTTAAATTCTTGACCCCAAACCTTTAGATAGGTGTGTTTAGTTGGCTATACTCCCTTTAAAAATGTATAGTTAAAATGAAAAAATAAGTGAAGTAGGTTATGTTAGCTGAGCAGTAAATTGATTCACATCGTACGATTTTATACGAAATCGCCACCTCGTACAATAAGTGCGTTTTCTCGTGAGATCAAGGTTACATTTTCTGTAAACATCTAGTTTTGTCAGCTTTTAGAGTAAAAATGGTCAATAGCACACATACATCTTAGAGACGTCTATGTGATGTCCGTGTCTCCTTCTTTTAGAGCATATCTGCGATACGTCTCTAAGACATCTTCTATATGTCTATATAACATCTGACAGGAAATGTCTTAAAGACGTTTCCTCTCATAGCACACATACATCACAGAGACGTCTATTTGATGTGTGTGTTTACATCTGGAAGACGTATTTTTAAGAGTGTTTGCTCATCTGCAATACGTCGATAGGACATTTCCTGTCAGATGTTAAATAGACGTTTAGAAGATGTCTTTAAGATGTAATGATTTAGAATGCATGTTAAACTGACATCTTCTAAACGTCTATTTGACATCTGACAGGAGACGTCGTATAGACGTATTGCAGATGAGCAAACACTCTTAAAAATACGTCTAAATATTACATCAAATAGACTTGTGCTATCTGGGATTTACGCCAATAGGACGTTTCCTGTCAGATGTCAAATAGACATTTAGAAGATGTCTTTAAGATGTATTGAATTAGAACGCATGTTAAACTGACATCTTCTAAACGTCTATTTGACATCTGACAGGAAACATCCTATAGACGTATTACAGATGAGCAAACACTCTTAAAAATACGTCTTCCAGATGTAAATATTACATCAAATAGACTTGTGCTATCTGGAATGTACGCCAATAGGACGTTTTCTGTCAGATGTCAAATAGACGTTTAGAAGATGTCTTTAAGATGTAATGATTTAGAATGTATGTTAAACTGACATCTTAAAGATGTCTATCAGATGTTAGTAAACAGCATATACTGTACTTTCCAGATGAAGTGATCTTTAACAGACATCTTGCAGACGAATGCTATCTGGGATGTTATATAGACATCTAGATGCATCCCAGATAGCACAAGTCTATTTGATGTGATGTTTACATCTGGAAGACGTATTTTTAAGAGTGTTTGCTCATCTGCAATACGTCTATAGGACGTTTCCTGTCAGATGTCAAATAGACGTTTAGAAGATGTCAGTTTAACACGCATTCTAAATCATTACATATTAAAGACATCTTCTAAACGTCTATTTGACATCTGACAGGAAACGTCCTATCGACGTATTGCAGATGATCAAACACTTAAAAAATACGTCTTCCAGATGTAAAAATCACATCAAATAGACTTGTGCTATCTGGGATGTAAAACTGCTTTTTTATTATTTGACTGAACTCTAAAGATGTTAATCAGATGTTTGTACACAACAGATAAAGACACGGACTAAAAGCCACCAAAACTTCATTTTTGTGTTTTAATAGGATCTCTAATGCTAGTCAGAGAGCTGGTCATAAATGGAGCATTCCCAGACTAAAACCATCTCTCCAAAAAGATCAATATCTTTGAAAGGCAAACCCTCGATGTTTAAATGCTGAACATGAAAACCGTGTTGTTTAACTGCCAATAATGAAATCCAAGAGGCGAATTCAGCCCGGCTTGGCTTTGATATGCTCTTAACTGCATTTCTTTATCTTCATTAAGAGGCCTGACATTCACAACAGCTTAAAGACAAACTGTTTGTCTCTGCCTTATTATAGCGACTAACTACGAACTGTCATCTGGCGTCGTCGGAGCGGTCCACACTCAATGCTTATCACATGTCATCTCTGCGTGGCAGCACAGAAATTACGCTCCTCTCATGTTTCTTTTGTGCTCTCGACATCGTCTTTGTCTTACACAATTAAGGTGTTACACGGTAGAATAATTTAAATTGCCGGCACTAAAATGGAGACGGGGGCTCTTTTTAAAAATAGCAGAATTTGTTTACTGATTGTATGCAGTTATTGACTTTCCCATCGCTGGAGAAGAGCTCAGATTAGTGGATGTGGCGTTTGCCGTGAGAGAGAGAGGCGGATGGGGACAGGGTTACAATACCGAGCATTTATCCTTATTGTTTAGTGGATCTCTACGCTCGACATTACCTCTGGACAATGGTGTCACGGCCTTTTTTTTCCTGATAGATGCTCAACATCTCAGCCTTGTCTTTGGAAACTCTCTGGCTCATGTCGCGTATGAGGTTTTCATATTTGCGTGTTCGCCTCAGACTGCAGGTGAAAACTATTATTCCGCGTGTAATGTTTTCCTCGCATATATCCAACCGAGAGGAATGCAGATGTGCAGTCATGAGTTTGTGTGTGTTGTTTCTTGAGGTTAACCGACTCTTTTTTTGACACAGTGGTCCCCAACAAGAAAACACTGGAATACCACTGTCTGAAAGGAAACCGTTCTTGATTTGAAAGCATGTAAATGTGTAATAGCAGTATCATCGGGAGTGGGAGGTTTGCAGGAAAGGCTTCTCTCTCTGTTGAGTTTGTCATGTGATCCTGAAGGTGTCTTTACACTGCCAGGTTAAGACAGGTCTGAGGTGACTCCAAATTCTCTGTAAAATCCCCCAATTAGTCTTGAGGAAGTTACTTTTCAACTGTAGCATGTCAAAAGGTTGTTAGCTACATCAGAAGTTCTGCTAAAAAAAGTATCTACCTTGTTAACAGGGAACGTTCTCTCAAAGTTATGAGCAAATGTTCTTCTAGAAACATTAAACTAGTGCAAAGTGCCCGTGCGAAATCAGTTTTTGTGTGTGCTTTTAGTGATTGTTGGTTTGGTGTGTTTGCGCAGCAATGACCTACAATGAATGTGGAACATTGAACTACATGATTCAGGAAGCAGGTACACAGTGAACTCAGAGGAAACGCTACGAGCTACTAAATGATGGCCGTGAATCAAATATTATATTCAGAAGTAAACCGTGATGTTTAATTGACAGAGTGTTTATGTCAGAATGCGTATTTTTAAACCACAACCTTCTAAGTGCTTATTTTACCGATATATTTTACTACATATCTTTTACATTTATAATCCAAACAATGTCAAACATGGCACTTCACTTACTTGTGCCTTAGCAAGATACTCGTCAAGTTTGAAATCCATCGGACTAACGGTTCGAGAGATATGCGAATAACAGACAGACACACACACACACACATAGACCATAGCTGTCAACATTGAACATTGAAAATAAGGGAGTTTTCCCGGAATCCTTCCCCAAAATAAGGGATTTTGTTTTACACGATTCTTACCCACAAACTTTAAAAATAAAGCACTAATCCTTAAAAGTCTAAAGAGTTAATAACTAGCCTAGAAACTAGTGTCATTTAAAGAAAAAAAATCTACATTTGGATTAGCGGTGTGTTGCTCTTGCCTTTACGACAACAATTTCAACTATCATCACATCTTCCGAAACCCACAAAATAGGGAAGTGGGCTGTCTGTTTATTTCAATTACATTTACACATTTTATGTAGTTTTAAAGAGCCTATATTTAGCCTGGTGGTGGACCGTCACTCAGAAGACACACTCTGTTGTTATTGTAGCCTATCCCATCTTTATATCCTCCTGAGGCCCAGAACGTTTTTTTCCAAAAGTTTTTTTCTTCTTCTTTGTGTAATCATTGTTAAGAGCATAAGAAACAAATGAAAAAAAAAGAAAAGATATTTTATTCATATGTTATATGACATTAAATTATATATAGGCAAAACTAATGGCAATATAAATCGATTATTATAATTATTATTTGTTTAAATTACATTGATATCTGAATTTATGTAAAAACCTTGACTTTCAAACATCAAAATGTAAAATGTAGGCTATTCGAGTACAAAATAAACATCGTTTCCTATTTTTTATTTATTTATTTTTTGCCTGGAAACGCTTTCAACACGCTTGCGTGTCGCGTGAAAAAATAGGCGTCAGTTCTATTTCTAGCATGCACTGGCATGCGTTTCACTCCAGAAAACGCATTTCTAGCATGCGTTTTCTGGAGTGTGCAAGCTCTAATCTGTTAACATGGGAACCGAAATAAAAACGGACACGCCACACAGCCAGTGTGTCTCCGGCCAGCGCGCGCGGCGCCGCATCTGAGAATAAACGACTTCAAGCCGAATCAGTCCGAGCTCGTACGTCTCACACAATCAGAATAAAAATACGGTATATTTTACGGGAAAATACTAAAACGGGAAGACAGCGGGAAAAGAGTAAAAATACGTGAGAAACCCGGAAAAAAACGGGAGGGTTGACAGCTATGACATAGACAGACAGACACACACACAGACAGGCAGACAGACAGACAGACAGACAGACAGACAGACAGACAGACACACACACACACACACACATAGACAGACAGACAGACACACACATAGACAGACAGACAGACAGACACACACACACACACACACACAGAGACAGACAAACAGAGAGACACACAGACACACACACACACACACACACACACACACACACACACATACTTGTTTTTGTGGTATAGAAGGTCGCACCGGTGTGGTGGTGGTATATAGGGACACACCTTTCCCAATGCCCTACAGTGATGATACAACTATCAAAAATTTTGTTTTGATCTGCAGATCACAAATCTGACTTTAAATGTTCTATACACACAACAGAACAGAAAATATAAAAATGGTGGTATACAAGGACATTCCCGCCCCCTCCTAAAATGTTCCCGCCTATGACATAATTGTGATTTATGGGGCCCGACCTGATTATGAGGACACTCATTTTACAATACACAAAATATGTCATTTGGGTGGATTACAGGGACCTATGTGTTTTACTGGTACATGCCCACACACACACACACAAACCTGACGAGATGGTGTATTACCAAGACTAAGGTGATTTAAGAGTACTGGATCTTAAACACAATACACAACTGCACAATCCAACATTATAAGGACGAGTGTGTTTACTGGTACATGGCCACACACACACACACACACCTGATAACATAGTGTATTACCAAGACTAGGGTGATTTAAGAGTACTGGATCTTAAACACAATACACAACTGCACAATCCAACATTATACGGACGAGTGTGTTTTACTGGTACATGCCCACACACACACACAAACCTGACGAGATGGTGTATTACCAAGACTAGGGTGATTTAAGAGTACTGGATCTCCAATACAATACACAAAAAAACTTGCAACATTACAGGGACAGAAGTGTTTTACAAGTGCTTTAATTATGACTTCAATAATATCATCATAAACATTGAGGTTTTTTTTCAGTTTTACCATGTAATTCCATCATGTCATGCCATTTTAAGTGTAAAGTCACATCCACAAACTTAAAAACATGGTCAATGATTGACAAAACAGCCCTTTGAAGCAGACACATTTTAAAGATGTCATTAAACAGGCTTTGAAATGTATAAAATTAACTCACTCAACATACAATAGATGCTGCTTAGTGCTGCACAGTATTGAAGAAAAAAGCGATATGCGTTAACTCATTAAATAATGCGATATTCGATACAGTAATGTTTAAAGTGTGTAAAACAAACTTAAATTATCTATTATTTAACCTTACATACATGTTTCACATTCTTTTTGTGACAAGAAAACATCAGCTTCTGAAAGTGAACATCAGTGTTTTACTGTACACTGATATTAAAATAACACTTCTTATGCTAAAGCACAGGGTTCAGATTATCCTACATTAGGATTATTTAACAACAGAAACTGAATAATCAAATGTGAAAATAAAGTAAATATATATTATTAAAGAAAATATACACTGCTTAGTTTTCACTGTATTATTTACATATATACAGTTATTCAGCAAACAGCAGTGAGTGATTTTCTTTTGTTCATGACCCCAGCTATTGCAAGCCGTCGCGATATGCATATCGCGATATATACATTTGCAAAACAAACCAAATTACAACGGACGGTTTACCTCTGTTATTTCCAGAAAATATAAACAGAATTGTCAAGTCAAGTTTCAAAGCAGATTTACAGGAAAATTATTTAACAAAGTTTGCTTGGGTTGTACATCAGCTCTAGAAGCGTCTAGTGTTAATATAACTATCATTGTAAGTACATGAGCTCCCGTGTGTTTAGAGCTTACTAAAGCATGTATTCTTCTGCGCTGAGAATGAGAGTGAGGTAGAGATTGAAACTCCACGGAAAGGGTCTTCAGTGGTCTTACACTTCTGCCATTCAGTCAGTGTGGCCAGTTTTCCTTTGGTTATATGTGCCTTAACATGTTTAATTGCAGCTGTAACTTCAGCATTTGATCAGCACACTTTTTGTCCTTTCCACAAGGTTTTCAATTTCTTCCTCACTGTCATTCTCTGTACAGAATACAACATGCTTTGTAAGTACATGAGCTCTCATAGATAAAGCTTACTAGATGGTCATATTCTGATTTAAACCTCGGGTACCTTGAGGCACGTCAGTGGTTTTCTCGATGGGCATCTTCTGAACACCTGGAAGAAATCAGTTATATACTGATCAGAATCTCAGATGTAACTCAAACCTGTATCTAGAGCTTAAAACTGGTTTTACATCTGATATCTAAAAAATACATTTCAAATGATATTCAGATGAAATGTTGTGTTAAACAGATGCTTTTAAAGTTTTAGACCAACATGAACATCATCAACGTATTGGTATCGGCCAGAATTACAATGTTGGTGCAACACTGACTCCATTAATGTTCTTCTAGAAAAGGTGCACTCTATAGTGCAAATATCTGATTATTGATAACTGATTATTGACTGATTATTACAATTAATGACAAAAGAAATGTTAAGAAATGTAATCTGATATTACCTACTGAAACACTATAGCATTATATATATATACACACACACACACTGAACAATTATAAACGCAACACATTTGTTTTTGCCCCCATTTTTCATGAGCTGAACTCAAAGATTTAAGACTTTTTCTATGTACACAAAAGGCCATTTCTCTCAAATATTGTTCACATATCGTTTAAATCAGTGTTAGTGAGCACTTCTCCTTTGCCGAGATAATCCATCCACCTCACAGGTGTGGCGTATCAAGATGCTGATTAGACTATGTGATTATTGCACAGGTGTGCCTCAGGCTGGCCACATTAAAATGTGCAGTTCTACTGTATTGGGGGGTCAAAAAACCCTCAGTCAGTCTCTGGTGTGAGCACCATTTGCCTCACGCAGTGCAACACATCTCTTTCGCATAGAGTTGATCAGGTTGTTGATTGTGGAGTGTGTAATGTTGGTCCAGTGTTGGTCCACTTGCTGGATATTGGCAGAACCTGGAACACACCGTCTTAAACGCCGATCCAGAGCATCCCAAACATGCTCAATGGGTCACATATCCGGTGAGTATGCAACATGATATTGTTGCATACTATATATGCAACTATATATGCTGCAACATGACACAACAATGGGCCTCAGGATCTCGTCACGGTCTCTCTGTGCATTCAAAATGCCATCAATAAAATGCACCTGTGTTCATTGTCCATAACATACGCCTGCCCATTCCATAACCCTCCCGCCACCATGGGCCACTCGATCCACAACGTTGACATCAGCAAACCGCTCATCCACACGACGGCATACACGGTGTCTGCCATCTGTCCTGTACAGTGAAAACCGGGATTCATCCGTGGAGAGAACAGCTCTCTAAAGTGCCAGACGGCATCGAATGTGAGAATTAGTCCACTCAAGTCGGTTACAAGGATGAACTGTAGTCCAGCCGAGACCCCGATGAGGAGGACGAGCATGCGGATGAGCTTCCCTGAGACACTTTCTGACAGCTATGCAAACTGGTTGTTGCAGCAGCAGTCCGGTTGGCTGGTCTCAGTCTTGTAGGAGAAGAGGCTGGATGTGGAGGTCCTGGGCTGATGTGGTTACACGTGGTGTGCGGTTGTGAGGCCGGCTGGATGTGCTGGAAAATTCTCTGAAACACCTTTGGAAACGGCTAATGGTAGAGAAATTAACATTCAATTCATGGGCAACAGCTCTGGTGGACATTCCTGCAGTCGGCATGCCAATCGCACGCTCCCTCAAAACTTCGACATCTGAGGCATTGTGCTGTGTGATAAAACTGCACATTATAGAGCGGCCTTTTATTGTGGCCAGCCTAAAACACACCTGTGAGGTGGATGGATTATCTCGGCAAAGAAGAAGTGCTCACTAACACATATTTATGAACAATATTTGAGAGAAATGGCCTTTTGTGTACATAGAAAAAGTCTCAGATCTTTGAGTTCAGCTCATGAAAAATGGGGGCAAAAACAAAAGTGTTGCGTTTATAATTGTTTTCAGTGTATACAACTGGCTTAAAACAATTAAGCCAGTTATATACGCAACACAGTATAATTTTAATTTGACCATTGGGTGCGGATACTTAAGTCAGAGAGCATTATTAGGGCGTGTGGATGATGTGTGTTTGGCTGTGGATTCGGGTGACATTGGAGCTCATCTTACTCTAAAGCAGTGAATCTGCACGCAATAACAGCTCGGGTGCACACGGCTAACACGGTTTATCAAGTTAGTGGTATTACATCCTGCATAATCTGTGTGCGTGACATGAGCGCACACAGCGCGTGTCTTCTCCAGGTCTTACCGGGTTGTTCATAAAAGCCAAATGTGGCCAGATGTAGGCTTTTAAAGTAGTTGGAGCATTTTTATTGACTCGCACTCGGGGGGACTCGCCTCCCTCTGCCAGTGTATGCTACCGCAACAAAGCACATACGTGATAAATGACGTCAGAAAAAAGCGTCAGTGCATTATAACCGGTTATGGTCTATTACTGAACCGATACCAAATCGTCCTCGTCCGCATCACAATGCATCGTAGAAACGATTCATTTTGACACCCATAACAAACGCAGTCATGGCGCAGCACAAAGTGAAATTGTTGTGGACAGCAGAGATGGAGGATCAGCTAGATTTGTGGCAACAGCACGAATGTTTATACAACGTGTTATGTAAAACCTTTCCAAAAACTATTCTGTATTCTGTATTCTGAACTCTTGCGAGATTTTGTGCTCACAGTCGAGACTCTGGTTAAAAACCTGTTCGTGTGTGGAGCAAAACTATAGGAGCAAAATGGTTAAATCTAGGATTTTTGGCCTCATGTTTGTGGTCTATCACATTTTGAAAATCTTATAAGATGTAAAAATTATTTTGGTGTGTACCCAGCATTAGTTGACACATACCAACATAACTAGAGACGCTGCAGCTCCAGCAGCAACATCTCCTCCAGAACCGCTTCCATCAGGATCACTGGCAGCAGAATCCGTCACACTGATCTCATCTAAGAGAAAAAGAGACATTTAAAACAAGAACATCTTCAGTTTAACCTGTATTCAGATGTCATTTATGAAACATGAAAAATTACGCCGTTTAATAATAATAATATTAATAAAAACTATAATACTTCACTAAGATGCCTATTATTCGAATTATCGCTAAGACCGTAATATTCTAAAACTGTCAATGAAAAATTAATATTTTATGAGTATATTATTTTACAATAGGAGGTTATAATACTTTCTTAATTTCGTCACATAAGCTGTTATACTGGCAGAAACCTGCAGTTTCAGTGAAAACAGGTTTATAAACGCATCTTATTACAAAATCTTATTACCACAAAAAATGTGGATATAATGCGAATGTGAAAATAATGTAACTGGTGCTGGTTGCGTGCCAAATGCATGTTAAACTCAGAGATGGAGTTCACTGCATTCATTCCCTGAGAAACGGGGCGTGGAAAAAGGCAGATCATGAGCTGATCGAGCGAGTAAAGTGTGCTCTTCAGCACTTGCTTAATTATCGACTTTTGCCATTTGATAAGGGCGCTATAAACCATGTTGTACTTTTGATTTTAGTTTGTTTGAGAGATGCTTTGCCAAAAATAAATAATATTTTAAAAAAAAGAATTATGATATAATATAAAATAAACAAAGACAAATATTTTTGGTTCATTTGGATCAAACTGTGGTGGGTCACTAGAGTAAAGGTAATAAATGGTAACACTGTATAAATTTGACTCCGAAAAAATGCCAAATAATAAACAGTTAAGAGGCTATAATGACATGTTATAGTGAGATATGACAGTGCTTCTGCAACACGCATCACTACAGATGAGTAGCTGAGTATCTCTTCAGCATTCTGATGCGCAAAATACCAATTGAAAACTAAAGTCACAGATGATCAACAGAGTCATCTTGATGATTTTACCAGTGCAGATGTTACTCTCTCTCTATTGATCTTAAAATTAGCTGACGATACATAAAATGTGGCTCATAGTGGTTGCTTTCAATGACGTGAACACCTTTAAATCTGATATAGCGTGGGATTTGAAGATTCGGATTTATATCCGTTTTGTGAACACATTTATGTGGCCAGGTGTAAATGGAATTGTTTTGACAATGAAATGACCCGGGGCCTTTACCATGAAGCTGGTTTAGGTGGCTAGCCAGCTATGTTTCAGTTTACTTTGCGCCAACCCTGGGTTTAAGGCACCATGAAAGTCTTTTAGTAATTTTTAGTAATGTTTATTTAGAATAATAAATTTGTATGATTTAGAAATTATTATTCCCTTAATCTATCACACATGTACAATTTTAGTTCATCAACTACAATGCAGATTTTAAATGAATAAATAAATATATAAAAGGTAACATAAATATACTTTAGAATCAATAGATAAAGCTATAAAATGCTATAGCTATAAAAATATGAAGCTATAAAACTTCACAACTTTTACTTGCACTGATATACAGTGACAAGCCTTTTTCTTTTAGTTGTCCTCTTTCATAGACAGATATTTTCTTCTTGTTGTGTAAATTTGTTTAAATTCTTAATATTTTAATATTTCTATTTAATAAGTGAATTGTGCTGCTTCTCTTGCGAGAAATGAATTTCAGTTTTGAATGAGTTTCTCTTTCTCAGCATGTGATTGGCTGTTGGCTACTGATGTCACACCTAAACTCAGGATCAAAGCCTGAGTTGACAGAGAAAGTTGATGATCAGCATCATGGTACAGGCCTCAGGTGTAAAAAAAAAATATGATGTGATAAAGATCTTACTAGACTAGCAATTTCTAAAATGATGCAATGCTCTTTTTATTACCATGTCAACACAGTCTTGACTCTTGACCCTCCAATGATGATCTGATATGGTCCTTCTCAGGGCTCATCTGAAAGCAAGGTAAAGAAAGAAAAAATTAACATTCTACTAAAGACAAAGGACTCAGAGATTCTCCAAATGAAGCAGCACAGATACTTGACTCCATCAACACTGACTGATCACGGTCATAAAACATAAGATTAAAACAATTTCACATTATCAATGATATACTTGAGCAAAAGAAGGCTGATCATGCCAAAACAAATTCAGGCATGATGGTACATTTCAAACCACTTAGTATTAATAGTGATCAAATTAATGAGATGAATAGGGACTTCAGTTTTAAAACAGGGTGACATACGCAAGTTGTGATCATGTATATAGTTAAAACCCTATAGATATATGGTCATAACCACTCAGAGATGTATGATATATAGGGCTCCATATCAGTATTGGAAAATAAATTTTTAATGTTATCGTTGTCAATTCGATAGGAAAATTAGGTTGATTAACACTGATGAATAATGGATTATGTCCTTCAGCTTCAGATGTGCGCTGTTCCCCATGATGGTTGTGAACAGTTTGAATCACAAATCTGTGATCTCTTTTATTTTGTTATATGTATATGTATATATATATATATATATACTTTATCTCATATAGAAATCATTTGGCTGAGTAAATGATCGCTGCAGTAAAGCGCTTCACTGTAGGCCTAGCGGTGATCATCTCCTTTAGCACATGCGCTCAAACAGCAAAGCAGAACAATAATAACTATGATTGGGACTGTCATATACATAACATTATAATGAGCAAACTACTGCATTAAAAACTTTGTGAATTCTTTGGGTTTAGCTGCTGTTTCATCCACAACAGGAGTTTCACTATGTAACTTTTCTCAAGTTAATGTCTGCATGATTTTGTATAAATATCTAATTAATCATATATAGGCTGTGTTCCGTTGAGCTAAAACCATCTAATAAAGCTTCAGTTTATGGGTGTTCCTTCAGCTCTTAAGCTTTAGCACAGCTCAAACACAACGCTATTTGAAACAGAAATATTAAAGATGTTTACTGTAATATTCAAATGTTTTATATTAAAAAGTTCTACATGTTTAAAAAACACTGATGCGTTATTATTCATAACTAGTACTTTTTTTTGTTCTTGTATCATTTATCAACAATATGGTTTGAGTAAAATCATTCCCTTATTGTGTGTGCGGAGTGGACTTGGCAAACCCAGACAACTTCCGGCAAATTTAGATTTACTCTGCAAGTAAGTCTGGCATAGACCTCATTCAAGCCCATTTCTAATCCGTCAAAATCGAGGAACTTATCAGAAACGTTGGCTTCCATTGACTCCCAATCATTTTGGTGACAGCGAATAACTTTACATCGAAGATGTCCAAAGACTCCATTTGTCCATTATTTATTTCTAAAGAAAAGGGTTGGGTAGTAACCAAAGTCTATGGCATGAGGCGCACACACGCAGTCTCTCGCTGTCTCCCTCTCCCTCTCCAACGTGCGCGTACTATACGGTTTATTGAAGCACTGTCTGATCTGTCTCGCACGCGCTTTTGCTCGCTCGCTCTAGATTCCGGGAGATTTGAACTAATTTGCGATTATCCAGGAGCCGTTATCAATATGCGGGAGACTCCCGGAACGTCTGCCGATAGCGAGGATATTATTGAAGATGCCGAAGACAAAACGCTGCAAGGTTTGGCTGCATTTCACGTGTAAAATTACGCGTCAGAACGATTGTCTGAACTTAAGCCCATATAGAATCACCATTCGCACCGCCTTGACGCTCACGTCGTCATATTATATTAGTGCGCGCATGCTCTGCTCCTCAGATTTCTCTGTTGAAAAAGGAAGCTTGTCAGCAGCGCGAGGAGTTTGGCAGCGAACGGAGCATCTCGTTCCCTATTCAGAGAACATGGTTTACACAGAGACGTTCTCTTTCATATGTTCATATGCAGTGGGAACGAAATATAAAACTGGATAAGAGCTTAACTAGTAAATGACCAGATAACTTACATGACTAGTTAAAGCAGACAAAACATGGGAACCTGTAGCCATGTCGATATTATATTACCCTGGTAGTAATCTCTATTAATCTCCAGTATAATTATATTGTTTGATATAATATTGTTTTATTTGATATTATGTAAATATGATTTTTTATTTTATATTTGGTTTATTTATTATTAACATATGTTACTTGTTTATATTGTAAGTTAATATTGTGTCCAGTTTGGCCCTGTAAATAAAGGGATATTATTTTTTTGACAAAGTGTGTGCGGTTTCCTTTTCTTGAGTACCGTTTCAAGAACCATTTAGGCACCGGAACCGTTTAAAAAATACCTAGTAGGTACTGGTATCGGATAAAACCCAAACGATACCAAACCCTACTAAAGAAACATGACAATGTATAAAAGGCCCCATTACTTTGTATCTTACGTTACGGCCGATTTAGAAGATGTTTTTGTAAAAATAGGCTAACGATTGCGTCACGAGACTCTGTCGCACACTAGAGCAATTACCATATAGAGTGGAGGAGAAGCTCAGCATTCGGGGGGACGTGGAGGCATAAAGTCAAGGGAGAAGCCCATAGAGAGCTGTAGAGTTGCTCCTGCTGCGAGCTCATGGACAGCTCTTACTCGCGCTCTCCGGCTCTGCAAGATTCGGAAGGGAATGATTCAGATTTCTCTTTGCACCGCTACTAGGTTACTCAAGTCTCATCTCCGTCGTCAAGCTCAGTTTGAGCCTGCGCAGTCGTTCAGCCATTTCTTTTACAGTCTATGGTTTTAAGCGATTTGAACGTTTCCTTTTTGTTAAAACCCGAGCAAAGAACAACACTCGGAGATGTTTCTCCGTCATCAACGCACTAACACCGCACTGCCACGATGAAGATTTTAAAACTGGAAGACGAAAAAAGCAGAAAAATGCCCCTTAAATTTAACCATTTTAACCCTACTATTAAATCTAACAGATGCTAACATTGTCTTCAATGGTGTTCAACACACATACCTCTGTTAAAATCTCAGAAAATTTGGTTTGGGGTTTAATGGCTCTTTAAGAAAGATTAATAAATCCTGTAGAACTATTGTTCATTGTTAGTTAATGTTAACTAATACTAACAAGACACTAACATTTTTTTTCAAAAAAGTGAATGGAAATATGAATGTAAAATAAATTTTAAAGTTAATTAATTCCTCACTGGTTCAAACTAGGCTACTGTACTGTATTTGTTTGTTTCATGTTGAAGTGTTTGGGAGATTGGCTTTTAATGATGATCGTTTCGTTTTTGTAATTAGGCCTTTCAAAGTATATACAATTTGCCAATATATCAGATCTCGGCTTTCAAATATAAAGAATGATCAGTTATTGAACTCGGCCCAAATGTTCATATCTGTGTATCCCTAATTTGATTTCCAAAAAAAAAAAAAACAATACCTTCTGTTCATCTCCGCCTTGATTTCGAGTGTTGATTTCGAGAGTGGAGCGATCAACCTCACTGGGAGTCTACAAAACATAAAAGTAGACATGAAACACTGGTGTAAATATGTGAACACTAGATCTCACAATGTGTCTGCTTCGTTTGCTCATTCTCTTCCAGCACAACTCTCACTTACCTCGTGCAGTCCCAGAGTCAGAGCACATAATCATCACTGCCTGAGGACAACTGGGTCTTATGGCTCATCTGAAAATATGAAATAAAGCGTTACATACAGAACACTTCACCTAAGAGTTTAAAAAAATCATAAATAATATATAAGGACAATGTAGTCAGCCAGTTATTAATAATCAGGGTCCCGATACACAGCTACCTATCAATACTTATTTCCACATGAAATATTGATTTGAGATAATATACAAGATTACAAAACATTTCAATATTTAAATGTTAGCCAAGGTAATTTTAATGGATTTTATGCATCACATTACAAGTGTTTTCATTAAAGAATGTCACGTGTCTTACACCATTTTTTTATGAGGACATCATAAGATGAGATGAGATGTTCCTGATGTTTGACTTGACTGGAGAATCTCAGTGTGTTGTGTAAGTTTGACAGAAGTCTGGTCTATGAGGACAGTAGTTTTACCAGGACACTGGTAACTAGAAACATTTGGATGGCACCCTGAGTTTAAGTATGTTTATGTATGAGAGTGATATAATACGAGACATTGCGCCTGTGCTAGAAATACAGTACGTGATCATGACTCACTTCTTATACACACAATCATAATTCAGTGACTGATAACAATCTGTTTCTGAGGAACTGAAATCTGTTCTATTCTTTAAGGAATAACTCAATTATTACATTAACATGGTCTTATCAGTTATCATCTGAAAAAAAGAAAGAAGAGCAAATAATATATATATATATATATATATAAAGACAAACAAGTACAAATTTTATTACTACTTATTGAAAGCCAATTTCAACAGAGGTTACTATTTTTTAACTTCTTCAATGATTACATTTAATCTAACAAGCACAAATAGTTTTTGATATTGGTATTCGCCAAAATGAGCTGTGAATTATGGGTCAGTATATCAGTATCAATCCTATTCCATATGTGTGTCCTGGTAAAACTGTGTCCTCATAGACCAGGATTCTGTCAAACTTACACAACACACACAGATTCTCCAGTCAAGTCAAACATCAGGAACATGTTCTTATGATGTCCTCATAAAACGGTGTCCTCATAAACCAGGTGTAAAGCTACACACAACCTGACATACTGTAATGAACACGCATGTAATGTGATGCACTAAAGCCCTGAACATTAATCTGTAGGGCTGCACAATATATTGCTTTATCATTCATACCTATCTGTGGTAGTGAGTCTAGTGACACTGCAGTATTAGGCCTATGTGAAGTCAGGCTATACATGCATAACCTAAAGATGATGCAGTGTTATTTTACAGTTATTTACTCAATTTCAGTACCTAAATGTTGTTAGACTCACCTGGAAAATATGAGCCACTGATTATTTCACATCTTTGTTAAATTTTTTTTATCTATGCTTTCCATTTATTATTTTCTATACAGATACAAACCCCAACAAAATCACGCCAATCATTCTAGAATGATTAATTATCTCCAAATAGAGCTATTTAAGTAATTTGTAGAAATTGCTTTTTATATTGCATTATACGTATATTGTAGAAAAAACAAATATTGCAATATCAGTTTTTTGCAATATCGTGCCGATCTATTACATAGGGTCATTTTTAACCTTTAATAATAAAACAAGTAAAATCAACACTGTAAATAACATATCATGTAGCTGACACAGCTTTATTAAACAGTGTCACTTCAGCATGGAAACACTGAATTCAGCTTCATAATGATGGCTGAATCTGCCCTGGAGTAATCCTGACCTTTTGACAAAATGAGCTGTGAATTATGGGTCAGTATATCAGTATCGATCCTAATATTCCATATTTGTGTCCTGGTAAAACTGTGTCCTCATAGACCAGGATTCTGTCAAACTTACACAACACACACAGATTCTCCAGTCAAGTCAAACATCAGGAACATGTTCTTATGATGTCCTCATAAAACTGTGTCCTCATAAACCAGGTGTAAAGCTACACACAACCTGACATACTGTAATGAACACGCATGTAATGTGATGCACTAAAGCCCTGAACATTAATCTGTAGGGCTGCACAATATATTGCTTTATCATTCATACCTATCTGTGGTAGTGAGTCTAGTGACACTGCAGTATTAGGCATATGTGAAGTCAGGCTATACATGCATAACCTAAAGATGATGCAGTGTTATTTTACAGTTATTTACTCAATTTCAGTACCTAAATGTTGCTAGACTTACCTGGAAAATATGAGCCACTGATTATTTCACATCCTTGTTACATTTTTTTTATCTATGCTTATTTTTTTCTATACAGATACAAACCCCAACAAAATCACGCCAATCATTCTAGAATGATTCATTATTGCCAAATAGAGCTATTTAAGTCATTTGTAGAAATTGCTTTTTATATGTTGCATTATGTATTGTAGAAAAAAACAACAACAAATATTGCAATATCAGTTTTTTGCAATATCGTGCCTGTCTATTACATTGGGTCATTTTTAACCTTTAATAATAAAACAAGTAACTGTAAATAACATATCATGTACCTGACACAGCTTTATTAAACAGTGTCACTTAAGCATGGAAACACTGAATTCAGCTTTATAATGATGGCTGAATCTGCCCTGGAGTAATCCTGACCTATTGACATATTATTCAACAAGTTTGTTTTAAATAAATCGATAAATTATGGTAAACGGCATTCAAGTTATTTGAATACTTTATTATATGATATTTAAGGAATATGTTAATTGAACATAACTATTTATTTAATAAATTGCATTCACAATTGATAAATTACAGGCAATAGTAACAGTATTAATAAGACTTAATCAGACTGACAGTTATATTAATATTCAGAGTATATTGAATTATAGTCAGGAGTGATAAGAGCACATGTTTCTTAATGTAAGCATAACTGTAGTAATATACTGTACTGGGTAAAAAACACAGACTGTAGTCATGACAACGCGTTATTATGAAGGCTAGACTATTTTATGTGATCATTAAAGGTAGCAGTTACAATTAAAGTTCAATCTGAAACGAGTTTAAAATGACACAAGCATCGCTGATTCCCTCATGTCAGTCTGTAAACAGAATCACTAACTTAAAAGTCCGCTAGCTCCGTTAGCATCACGCGCTAGCTGCTTTCTAACTGTAAAACGAGCAGCAAAGAGCCTACAGGACATCACAAACAAGCCAAACAGACCCAGGTGCTATTAGAGAAGCAATTAAACAACATTATAACTTACCTAACACATAACAGTTGCTTTCATCGGGTCCAGATATGTCCTTTCGGTCCTTTCAGGTCCAGAGTTTGTCTCTCGTTCAAACAGGAAGTGACCGTGACGACCGTGACCTGATTAAGTTACGTCTAACTTATCATGATATAAACAGGGTTTTATTTATTTATTTATCATACAATTAATCCACAATTAATAAATTACAGGCAAAAATACTTAAATAATAATTATTTTGCATTAAGTTGCTTGTTATAAAGACTATGCTGACGCTGAATGAAGCTCCGCCCACCGGCGCCATTGTGTTTTCGCAATTTCCCGCCTACCGGTACCGATCTGTCCAATCACAGGCCTCGAAGCATACACTTGTGTAAAACATGCAAATTTTTGATGACGCGGGTGTAATACCGGGACCTGGCTACAGGGGCGACACTCGCGAAATCAGGGATACACTGTGTATGGTAAAATTTCAGGGTTTTGTGGTATATAAAGACATGGCGCCAAACTTTGAGAGGGAGCATCTGGGACATCGTAGATGGCGTTTACACTGTCGGAATTATGAGGACATGGCCTCTGTCCTCGTAAACCCAAATGTCCCCATAGTGCCGGTGCGTATTCAGGTCAAATGTCCTCGTAAACCACAAAAACAAACACACACACACAGACAGAGACAGACAGACAGACAGACACACAAACACACACACACACACACACACACACACACACACACACAGACAGACAGACAGACAGACATACAGACAGACACACAGACAAACACACAGACAGACAGACACACAGGCACACACACACACACACACGAACACACACACACACAGTGTGTGTGACAGACAGACAGACAGACACACACAGACGCACACACAGACACAGACACAGACAGACAGGCAGATAGACACACAGACAGACAGACAGACAGACACACATAGACGACAGACAGACACACACACACACACACACATAGACAGACAGACAGACAGACACACGTAGACAGACAGACAGACAGACAGACAGACACACACACACACACACACAGAAACATTATTTATTCACAGGTCATGGAGCCTGCGTCTCACATTTTTTAGACGAACATTCAAAAGTAACTCCCATAATTGTGCGGAATTATAAAATGGGCCGTTACTTTAGCGTTCGCATAAAACATTTTTTTTTAATATACAGAAAAAAACTAAAAATAAAGTTTTCATAACCTAAAGGGAGCATTAGAAAAACGTTCGTAGAACATGCTTTAATTAGCTGAGAAAGTACATCAGAGCATCTTTTAAAATATAAATCTGTCGTAGAAATATATTATCTTGAAGACATGCAGTGCACGTGTTATTTTCCTGAACGAACTGATTCACTAAAATGAATCAACTTCCTAATGAGTGTTTGATTAGAACCTTGAAAAGCTGCACATGCTAAACAATATCACCAAAAATAGAGATGAGGCGTCTTGTCATGCTACATTGCTAATCACAAGCTTGTTACTGGAGAAGCTATGAAATCTCGGAGTCCGACCAGCCTTGCAGAGCCCAGATCTTTTGAGTTTGCGATACGCTTGTGAAATTGACTTCTAAATGCATTTCTGCTGGCATTAGTAAATATCATGAGGCACAGTGTAATGGCAGTTAGTCGCCCTGCATTGAATACATTGGAGTGGATATATTGAGCCATAATGGGTAGAATCCAGTCACATTCATCTAGCAATATTTCCTGTGATTGTGATTCCTCTGATGAGATATTTATGTCACCTCTTTGGCGTTAAACAGATTATTTGCTTTTTTTGTGGTGTACAAGAGCTTCCTGGTGCAGTGTTTTCAGGTCAAATCACCAAGCTATGTTTTCATCTTCACCACATTTACTGCATATCACTGTGACAAGGCTCATATTTTAACTCTTTCTCCGCCACTGATATACATTTACGGCTTTCCGTGTTTTCACTGTTATTCGATAGGGGGCGCTATTACCTGATCAAAACACATGTAAAGAAGAAGCAGAAACAAGCGATAGCAAATGTAATCAGAAGCATATGTAAAATTAAAGCTGCAAGCAGCGATGGGCGGGCCCTCGCACCTGTAGCGCGTCGGGGTGTGAGGCGGCCGCGTCGCATATTTTGCAGCTCAGCCGGTGCGGCTGTAAATTTGCTACGCTGCTTCATTAAAGGTCACTTCCTGTTGCCAGCAGGTGGCGCTATGACTGGGTGAATGTCGGCATGTAGATTTGTTCAGGGCGGGACTCTTGTCAAATGTGTACAATTTGGTGCAGATCTGGGCATTTACAGCCAAGTTACTACAACTTCCTGTTTCATGGCGAATCATCGATGCCACGGACACGCCCATTGAGGAAAACACGCAGATAGCACAACTTTTCATCGTCAATGCCTTTAGAAGGCACAGCAGAAATTTGAAGTCGATCCGACTAACTCCCTAGGAGGAGTTAGTTAAAGTACGTAATGAGTAAATCATCCAAAAATGGCGGTGAAATTAGAAATGGCCGACTTCCTGTTGAGTTTAGGGCATCGCTCCAAGAGACTTTTCTGTGCGGCTGGACATGGTAGATGTACCACTGAAATTTCATACAGGTCGGTCAAACATGCGACGGGGGCTGCTTCGTTAAAGGCCACTTCCTGTTGCCAGCAGGTGGCGCTATGACTGTGGGTGAATTTCTGAATGTAGATTTTTTCAGGGCGGGACTCTTGTCAAATGTGTAAAATTTTGTGCAGATCTAGGCATTTACAGCCAAGTTACTACAACTTCCTGTTTCATGGCGAATCATCGACGCCACACACACACCCATTGACGAAAACGCGCAGATAGCACAACTTTACATCGTCAATGCCTTTGGAAGGCACAGCAGAAATGTGAAGTCAATCCGACGAAAGCCCTAGGAGGAGTTCGTTAAAGTACGTAATGAGTAAATCATCCAAAAATGGCGGTAAAATTCGAAATGGCCGACTTCCTGTTGAGTTTAGGGCATCGCTCCAAGAGACTTTTCAGTGCGTCTGGACATGGTAGATGTGCCACAGAAATTTCGTACATGTCGGTCAAACATGCGACAGGGGGCTGCTTCGTTAAAGGTCACTTCCTGTTGCCAGCAGGTGGCGCTATTACTGTGGGTGAATGACAGCATGTAGATTTGTTCAGGGCGGGACTCTTGTCAAATGTGTAAAATTTCGTGCAGATCTGGGCATTTACAGCCAAGTTACTACAACTTCCTGTTTCATGGCGAATCATCGACGCCACGGACACGCCCATCGACGAAAACACGCAGATAGCACAACTTTACATCGTCAATGCCTTTAGAAGGTACAGCAGAAATGTGAATTTGATCCGACTAATTCCCTAGGAGGAGTTCGTTAAAGTACGGAGTGTGTAAATCGTCCCAAATCGGTCGCCAAATTCAAAATGGCGGACTTCCTGTCGAGTTTAGGGTATGGGTTCTTGAGGCTTTTTTGTACGTCTGGTCATGCTAGATGTACCACAGAAATTCCGTACATGTCGGTCAAACATATGGCGGGGGCTGCTACGTTAAAGGTCACTTCCTGTTGCCAGCAGGTGGCGCTATGACTTAGGGTGAATGTCGGCATGTAGATTTGTTCAGGGCGGGACTCTTGTCAAATGTGTAAAATTTCGTGCAGGTCTGGGCATTTACAGCCAAGTTATTACAACTTCCTGTTTCATGGCGAATCTTCGACGCCACGGACACGCCCATCGACGAAAACGCGCAGATAGCACAACTTTACATCGTCAATGCCTTTAGAAGGCACAGCAGAAATTTTAAGTCCATCCGACTAAATCCCTAGGAGGAGTTCGTTAAAGTACGGAGTCTGTAAATCGTCCAAAAATGGCCGCCAAATTCAAAATGGCGGACATCCTGTCGAGTTTAGGGTATGGGTTCTTGAGGCTTTTTTGTGCGTCTTGATATGATACACGTCCCCACCAAATTTCGTGCATGTAGGTTGAACGTGGACGAGGGGCTAATTTTTTTCAATTTTCTAGGTGGCGCTATCGTGCCATTTTGCCCCGCCCATCCGCGAAACCCACAAAATACAAAATTTTTCACCAGTCCTGACATGCGTGCCAAATTTGGTGAGTTTTTGAGCATGTTGCGGCCCCGAAAATGGCACTTACTTTGCAGAAAAAAGAAAAAAAAAAAAAAAAAAAAAAAAAAATAATCCTAACAGTTTCAATAGGGACCTCGCACTGTTAGTGCTCGGGCCCTAATAACACGTTCATTTTTACGCATAAATCAAAACTGCCTAATGTCACTGAATGAAATGTCGACCCATGACCAGCTACAGAAGCTTAGACTCGATGGACTCGATTTACTCCCATCTGTGTTTTGATCATCATTCAATATCTGATCCAGACAAGATTTTCTCAGCTTTTTTCTCAAAATGTTTATTTTTTATTTTTTTTTATAAAACTTACCCATATTCAAGTTTTGATAAAAATAAAAAGAATGCATGAAACTAGACTAAAACAGGGTTTTTAGTTTGAAAGCAGAGGGTCTGTTCTTTCTTTTGAAACATTACATGTTCTCAGATAACAAAATATTCTGAGGACCTCTGAGGAGACTTGTGAATATGATCAAAAACATTTTTTTTCAAAAACGCTGGTGGGAAATAGTTAAGTAGGATACAGTTTGGTTGATCAATTTGTTTAATATGTTTTTCCACACATTTATTTTCCAAGGACAGGGTATCTCTTCGCAAACCACAAATCACGCTTGGATCTTTCAGAGACAGAGACTTGGGCGTCTAAACAGCCACCTAGCAACCGTCCAGAACACCCTAGCAACCGCATACCAATGTCCCCGCCCACTATGCCCTTATATGGTGTTGGCGTCAAGCACCACTCACACATGGCCTCCAAACAATGTGAGGCATCTATACTTATAGTCTATTTGTTTCGTCTTGCGTTGAATATTTAAAAGAATAAATGCTCCTGGAGTTCATTGTAATATTGCTGTATTTTACGGCTCCCTTTATGTTTAACCATATCCAGCATTTTTTTTTAAATCTCTGTCATAAACAAAGCTCATGAATAGAACTGGAAAACCAGCCCATAAAACAGACACTTTTCTTTTATGAATTTATGGCTCACTGTTTTCACTCGCCATTGTTTTCCTTGAACAGATTCCACTGAGTATAAATGGTTCCTCCACCACTTAACCATTAACAATTTCTGTCTTTGTTTTGTAATTATAGAAATGTTTTATCCAGTGTCAGCAGGGACATGTTTCAACATCCAGGGCTCTTCTTTTTATCTCCTGATTATATGGTAGTGGAAACACGCTTTTTCTTGCATCGAGATGAACGTTTGCCAAATGTGTTCTACATGAAACTGTGCTGTTAAACACGAACATTTGCCAGAATGTGTGATATCGAAGTTCGTACTCACATTCACACCTTTCAGCAAACCAGAAAATCATCTCTATTTATTTGGAGCTCTGTGTAGAAAACTGGTGATCATGATAGGGTTTAGTTGAGTGTGTATTGCAACATTCAACACTGAGTTCATACTACATTCAAACACTTTTCAATGCAGAAATCTTATACAATTACCACCCAAATCCATTTTAATGAGTTGCTAGATTAAACCTAACTGTACGTTCACACCGCCGCAGACTTGAGCGTCAAAGAAGCTCTGGCCGCCCTGTCAAGAACGCTTGTCAAAAAGTACGGGGAAGCTTGTTGACGCTTTGGACGCTTTGACGTTGTAGGGAGAATAGAAGCTAAATTGCTAAATTTTCTTAGCTAAAATAATTACCTATTATTATTTTTATTGCGATTTTTTTTTTATTGTCAAATCGTTGTCACCGTGAGCAAATTGGATTCCCGCTTTAAAACGAGCGTTCGTAAATATTTCAAATAAAAGTTGCGCTCATGCGGTCCCTATAAGCAAACAACGTCATGTCATAAATGATACGAAACCAGTAGGAAACACAGCAATGGCGATGATTAGCTTCTCTTCCATTTACTCGGAACTAATGTTTTGGTAGGAACGAAAGTTTACATTGAATGTTTCTCCGAAATTAGCCAGCGCGAAGGACGTCTTTATTCCGAATTGGTTGCTGGTGTTTTGCTGCTGCTTGCTGCTGAACCGCGTCACAGCTCATTACCATAAAGTTGAGCTTCTTTCAACTTTCTGATTGAGGCTCAAAACGCTCAAAACTCCAAAAACGCGACACCGATGGATTTGACGCTCCTTGCAGCTGAGAAAAAACAGCTTCCATTGAAAATTAATGACTTCCGGCCGCTTTGGAAGCTCAAGTCGGCGGCGGTGTGAACGTACAGCTTGTCCACCAGTTTTATCATGCTTATATTCAGCCATTTTTTACCGAAAATGTTTACTTTTTTTCATTTCCTTTTTTTTTCCGTACTTTATCAGAATGGTACGGAACTTGGTTTTGGCACTTGCTGAACACACACACAAAATCACGGACATGATTAAATAGTCCTGAAAAAATAGTCATACCTCCATTGTTCGCGGTCAAAAATGAATTTCCTCTAGTGAAAACATTTTACACTGCGCCCAAACAAAATCTTACTGAAAGCCAGACTGATCTCATGAAATGGCGTATGTATGACACGCCAATTCGTATTTCCATTTTTGGCGTGCTATCAACACGCATATTCGCTTTTCAGCGTGTTTATGAACGCCGTTGACTTAACGTTACATTACTGCATAAATATATGACCTACCCCAACCCCGTCCCTAAACCTACCCGTCACTGGGGTTATGTGTCTTCCCCTACCATCCTAGGAAAAAAAATATCGCTCCCCAGATGTAGATCGACATTTTGCTTCGTTTCGCTCGGACGTTTAATGGCGTAGACATACACGCATACACGCGGATAGCTCAACATGCGTATAGAAAACACGATACTTGACTTGAAAGTGGCGTGAATGTTTACACAAAAGTCATGATGATGTCATGTTGCGAAAGCTCTTTTTTTGAGAGCTCAAATTACTTTTATGACTTTGATTTTCTCACAGATCTAGAGTCAAATGTGTTTTTGAAAAAATATATCGTATACAATTTGTATGCATTTTTCATAACAATTTATGTAAACATTTATAACTTAGTTTACTTCTTCAACGTCAGGCATAAGTCGTCTTAAAGATATGTCGTCTTTAAAAAGAGATTCAAGATTTATGACAGTTTAAGTTGAACATTTAATTTTCAGGTCCATTCTCAAAAAGTGAATAAATGTATTATAACTACTGCATATATATAATTTAGTAGCATAATATCTCCTAAATATACAAAATATGAACTAAAAAAACATTGTCATTATAAGTCACAGCTAATTGCTATATAGGCGCAATAAATGCTGTCATGTCATTGTAATTGTATTTAAGAGTGGATCATGTTGATAGCTGTGTGGTGAAGTCGCGTGAACTTTCAGCATTTCAAAGCTTGAATCCCTGAGGTGTTGCAGAGTCTAAATAAAATATGGCAGATCATAATAATTGTCCACGACCTATAGCATTCACAACCGGCATGCAAATGCATCTTGATTCCTTGTGAATGAGGCACTCGAACAACAGCATGTTCACTTTCTTTAGTGTTTATTTGGAGCCGCACAGAAACTCTACCCTCGCAGTAATGTGAATCTGATGGAGAATTTATCAGAATGGGGTTCATTAGACCATTGAAACATAACCGTATTACTGTGTATCATGTAGGAACCATCTGGACAAATCTGAAGTGTTTTTAGAGCATTTTCCTGACATAAGAGGGTGTCAGTCATTCGCTAGGTCACGCTGTGATAGTCATGGTTGTTTCATGGGTTTAACCGCTGCTGGCTATAACCAAACAGAGAGTGTTTTATCAGCGAGTGATTGGAGCCAGGCGGCGGTCGGACTGGAATTGCCGGCTCTTGCAGAGACTTTTTGAAGTGCGAGGAAATGTTGCCCAACCTTATACCCTGCAGTATGTGCAGAGATATTTTCTAATGATTTTGAAAAGACTTGTGTAAACAGTGGATTTATTTTCACATCGAGCTTCCAAAAACTATTAGAGAGGAGTTTGGGGATCTGAGCAGTGAAAACCGAAGCCTCGTGTTCGGATTGAGCTTCACGGTCCCTCTCCCAGTCAGCCGGGAGAATTGCGGTTTGTCCCTGAGTCTAGAAATCTTCCCATCTCATTTGCCGTAGTCTGGTACACATTATGAGCCTCTATCCGTGCCGCTGTGTTATTCTTGCTCGAGTCCTAAAGCTCCCCGTTTTCACATGGGCTGGTCGGCGTTGTTGTGCTTGGCTTCTCGAAACGCACACCTTTTCTAATCGCACCTGCACACGACTGCATATCTGTGGAAATTACCCAGACTACTGAAGACGAATGTTATGTAGACTTGCCTGTTGAATCGCAGAAATCCCATTTTTGTTTACATAGAGCTGGTATCGAGCCAAACAACGAAAGAGAAAGCTAATGTGTTGGATTTGAAAGACTTGAATTGCTTCCTGGATTATAGTCACACCCTGAGCTGAGTTTGGTGGTACGTTACCTCAAAATCTTGAATTTCAGCATCTGGCACGTCTGTATTTCATCAAAACACCTCTGGGAGATGCTCTGTGATGTGGTACGAGCGATAACACAGACATCTGTCCTTATTGCAGGTCACATATTTTGTTGATCCTGGAACAACAATTCTGTCCGAAAATGTAGTCCTAACACTAAGCTAACCCTACCCATAACTTATCCCTAAAATCAGAGGGAAATGATGGACAACACTGACGGAGAAGCAATAACCCTGATTGTAAGCATTAAACTGTAAACTTGTCTCTCGAATCTGATTGGTTGATTGGAGTTGTTCCAGGATCAACAGAGATATTGATCCAGGAACGTGTTGCACTTGGTGAAATCACGTTCAACATCCTGAGCAAGATAACCATCTGTCCACATGCAATAACAAGTGGGCGTCTCTGATGAGGGAAGACTCTGTTTTTCTGTCATTCGTGCAGTTTATAATCTCCCAAGGGTGGTTTGAAATGAAGGTTAGCAAATGCATGGAAGCACGTGGTGATGTAATGTGTTGTCACGCTGAAATCCAGGCTTTCATTGAGTGCTCTTCTTACTGACCGCCTGATTGAACAGTCAGTTTTGATCTAAAACACTGTTCAGCAATTCAAGACATGTGCAACTCTTCCGGAAAACAAAAATCCGACACTGACATAAAATAGTCAGTGTTTTAGTCAGTGTTTGTGGAACGGAATACAAAAAAATCCTGACTATTGAATGTTTTGGTTGAATTTGTGGTGAATTTATATTGTTTTGACCCTCGGCTGTGCATAAGCATATTGTACAAAGATGTACACATGAAATTATACAAATGCATGCACATGTGCCACCAATTTGGCAAAACATTAAAACAGAGAGAGTGTTGATACTTCAAATCATGCGAGTTGTTGATGCTTGTAAGATGGGCAATAAAGCAGGTAACAAAAATCCCATAGACTGTCAGAAAAAATGGTTCAAAATCTGTCACTGGGGCTGTACCCTTTACAAAGGTTATAATATGTACCATTTAGGTATTACTTTCAAAACCTCCTTTGAGGTAATAATATGCACTCTTTAGGTACGTACAAAGGTGTACGCCCCAGTGACAGCTTTTGTAGCCTACCTTTTTTCTGAGAGTAGGAGGAACCTGAGCCATTTCTAAGGACCAGAGTAGTGGAGCCAGGCGTTGTAGTCAAAGGTCATCTAAACCGAGACCAAGACCACACCAGCGTATGTTGAGACCAAGACAAGACCAGCGTGTGTTAAGACCAAGAGATGACCAAGACCAGCGTGTGTTAAGACCAAGAGATGACCAAGACCAGCGTGTGTTGAGACCAAGACAAGACCAAGTCCAGTGATTGTTGAGACCAAGACAAGACCAAGACCAGCGTGTGTTGAGACCAAGAGATGACCAAGACCAGCGTGTGTTGAGACCAAGACAAGACCAAGACCAGCGTGTGTTAAGACCAAGACAAGACCAGCGTGTGTTGAGACCAAGACAAGACCAAGTCCAGTGATTGTTGAGACCAAGACAAGACCAAGACCAGCGTGTGTTGAGACCAAGACAAGACCAGCGTGTGTTGAGACCAAGACAAGACCAAGACCAGCGTGTGTTGAGACCAAGACAAGACCAAGACCAGCGTGTGTTGAGACCAAGACAAGACCAGCGTGTGTTGAGACCAAGACAAGACCAAGACCAGCGTGTGTTGAGACCAAGACAAGACCAGCGTGTGTTGAGACCAAGACAAGACCAAGAACAGCGTGTGTTGAGACCAAGACAAGACCAAGTCCACTGATTGTTGAGACCAAGACAAGACCAAGACCAGCGTGTGTTGAGACCAAGACAAGACCAAGACCAGCGTGTGTTGAGACCAAGACAAGACCAAGACCAGCGTGTGATGAGATCAAGACCAGCATGTGTTAAGACCAAGACAATACCAAGACCAGCGTGTGTTAAGACCAAGTGGAGCCAGGCGTTGTAGTCAAAGGTCATCTAAACCGAGACCAAGACCACACCAGCGTATGTTGAGACCAAGACAAGACCAGCGTGTGTTAAGACCAAGTGGAGCCAGGCGTTGTAGTCAAAGGTCATCTAAACCGAGACCAAGACCACACCAGCGTATGTTGAGACCAAGACAAGACCAGCGTGTGTTAAGACCAAGAGATGACCAAGACCAGCGTGTGTTGAGACCAAGACAAGACCAAGACCAGCGTGTGTTGAGACCAAGGACCAGCGTGTGTTAAGACCAAGACAAGACCAGCGTGTGTTGAGACCAAGACAAGACCAAGACCAGCGTGTGTTGAGACCAAGACCAAGACCAGTGAGTGTTGAGACCAAGACAAGACCAAGTCCAGTGATTGTTGAGACCAAGACAAGACCAAAACCAGCGTGTGTTGAGACCAAGACAAGACCAAGTCCAGTGAGTGTTGAGACCAAGACAAGACCAGCGTGTGTTAAGACCAAGACAAGGTTCGCTTCCTTTTATGGTACAGTACTTACAGTGTACTTACCTAGAAAGTGCTGGCTAATATAAGGTAAGTACATGGAACAGGGGTAGGTTTTGGGGTAGGTTCAGGGTTAGTACTAGTTATTACCCAGTTACTAAAATAAATACATAGTATTTACATGGGTAACTGGACTGTAAAAGGAAGCGTTACCGACCAAGGCAGGGTGAGACACGAGTTACTCGTGTATTGCAGTTTGGCTGGTGGTAACGTTGCCCGCCCGCATACCGCCTCCCATGGCCGAAACTGGTATTACGACACCTGCCGGGCCGGGGCTAGTAATTTAGCCCCGGGTTAATATTCAGGTTAATATCTCAGCAGCACTAAAACTTGTCATTTTTTTAATGACATCATTAACCTTATTTCTTATAATTCCTTTGATGTGTGTAGCTCATTTTTTGGATATTTTAACCTCAATTCTTACACATGGCGCCTTTATTCATTTCTTTATAAATATTTCTGAAATTTGCTAGCATGGCGGCCAGTTTTGTTCACGTAGATGACACAAAAAGCAAGCTATTCATCTAAAGATTTTTGAGAGGATCAGTTGTGCACTTCTTTTTTCTCTAGACAGCACATCAAGAGCATTTGTAGCGTTTTTGCGCATAAGTGCACACAAGTGGCGCATTTGGCTCCAGGCACTAGACAGATCGCAATGATGTCACGCAACAAGCGCTTATCAAGGAGAAATCCTCCCGGTGTACAGTACACACTACAACATTTACACTCTCTGTCACCATGAGGAATTATGTGATTGCAGTCAATGAGAAAATCTACTGTATTTTGAGCGCCATTTACAGACAGGGGAGGGGGTTTCAATCTGGCGGTGGCTTGTGTTGAGAGACTGTCAGCGTCAAAACGAGCATTTTGATTAGCCGTGGATTGAGGAGTCTCTCGCTCTCTCTCTGCCTTGCCTCGTCCCGGGTGATTAGACTAAAACGGTGGCTCGTCTTGACTGGAGATCGCAGCAGTTCCACATAACGCGCTCCGTGATTGAAGGTCGAAATATTTTGAATTCTAATGGAGGCTGGCTGGATGAATTGCCTGAAATAGACTGTCGAATTTCCCAACACCCCCCCTTCTTCCCTCCCTCTTCCCATGTCCGCTGTGAAAAGAACGGTTGGGAATGGCTGTGCTTGATGATCATAGAATTACTGGATGGTGATTCTAAACCCCTCAAAGAGGAGTTGCTATGGAGATCTCGTTCCAAACGGTGAAATGATTCCCCTCAGAAAGCCTGGAGAGCAGAGGGCTGAACACATCATTGTTCAGGTGGTGGTTGGTTAGGAAATTGCCGGTGGCTGAGCAATCACAGCGGCGGCTATAGTTAAGGATCTAAAACGGTTTGCTCTCGGGATGGTGTGGGACAACACGGATGTGCATATGATGGTTCCTTTCAATCAAGCCGGGGCAAGGGAAATGACAGACAGAGAGCTCCGGTGAAAACCATTATTGTCTCTCGAAGCTAATGAAATCTGGGACTGTCCTGATAGATCTATTCTTTGACTGCATGAATCTCAGAGCCGGTTTGAAAGGTTATCTTCCCTGTCAAGTAAAACCTCTCAATGTCTCATCTCCCGGCGTGATGTTATGTTAATGAAGTATTTCGGGAAAGGTGTCTTTGTGAGGGTGAGAAAACATTTCGAGGTGTTTTCGAGTGTAGTTGGCAGAGTCCGCAAGTCATATTTGCATACGTGAACCGGATTGTTTTGTTGTTTTGCAGACGGACGTCTTCGTCTGACAGACTCGTAAAGTAGCTTTTACGATCTTGAATACCATTCGTGTTGAACGTTTTAACGGCGAGCCAAGGAATGCGAGTGATCTATATGTGCTCTTCCCTTTTCTCGTGTGAGAACACGCACAGGAAGCTTTCCGCCGAGGACTGTAATTTGAGTGAATGATGTCGATCACATGATCTCGCAGACATCGACAACAAAACACACGGTTATGGCGGCGCAATCTGGCCTCAATGTGTCATGTGATTAATAATGGACCCTGAGCGTTGTCACACAATTTATCATAATCGCATTAAACATATAGCGCTAATGATGTAATATGTAAATCACTGGACTATACGGATCAAATGGAGTTTAAATCTAAAATAAGAAATGCATTACAATTTATGTATCACATGTTTTTGTACATAAGCTAATAGCTAGTACACTGTACAAAAAACATTTTTTCTTTTGTCAAATCAACTTAATTTATGTGGTCCAGATAAAATAATATTTTGAGTTTCTGACCTTCATTGTATTAACTCAATTTTTCCAGTTCAATAAACTTTTAAGGCAAGTAGGTTACTTCATTTTTTAAGTTAAACCAACAATATTTTTTTACAGTGAGAAATACATCAATATATATCCTTAAAAATACACACAACTGTTATGCCAAATGACATCTTCAGTAACTAATTTCAGTAATCTTGTCCAAAATGGAGTTTAAATCTAAAATAAGAAATGCACAATTTACCATGTATCTCAGATATGTTTTTGTACATAGCTGTGAATCACTGATTTGTAATCACAACATTTTTTCTTTTGTCAAATCAACTTAGATGGTTCAGATAACATAATATTTTGAGTTCCTGATGATTAACTCAATCTCCTTCATTGTATTAACTCAATTTTTTCATTTCAATGAACTTTTTTAAGTTAAACCAACGATATTTTCTTACAGTGTACGTAAATAGAAAATACATCAATATATATCCTTAAAAATACGCACAACTGTTGCACTGAACGTCTGTCATGACAAACGACATCTTCGGTAACTACAATCATTTAATATACACTAAATTACAGCTTATATTTCAAATGTATCTTTAACATGCAAATGATGTGCTGTAAACACTCACAGCTTGTGCAACAAAACCCAAATCACAACACATTAAACATATAATAATGTAATATTTAAATCACTGGACTATATGGAACAAATGTGCATCATCTTGTTTAAAATCTAACATAATATATGTGTTACAATTTACCATAAATCACAGATCCGTTTATGTACATGACAATAAGCAAATAGCTGTAAATAGCTAACGGTAATACTTTACAATAAGGTTTCATTTAGTTCAGTAAACACAAACTAATAATGAACAGCATTTAATCTAAATTAATGTTAATTTCAACATTTGCTAATTCACTAAAAGCAAAAGTTGTATTTGTTAACATTAGTTCATGCACTGTGAACTAACGTGAACAAACAGTGAACGACTGTATTTTTATTAACAAAGATTAATAATTGTTCAATGTTAGTTAATGTCAACTATTGTAAATAATACATATTTCCTTAAAAATATACACACCACTGTTGCGCGTCTCTCATCTTCAGTAACTACAATATACACTGAATTTAGCATAAATTACAGCTTATATCTGAAACAAAACACGATATATCTTTAACATGTAAACTATTGTCTCTAAATTGAAAGGTGGACTGATTTTGCTCCAACCCGTTTTTAAAATATCCAATTTCCAGTTGATCTGCAAACCTTGAAAGGTTGAATGTTTAGAGCCTGTGTGTGTATGTGTGTTGTAGAGATGAAGGCTGTGGCTGGGTCAGCACACCTGCTAATGGTCCCTCCAAACACACAGTAACTAAAGAACAGCAGTAAAATGGTAATTGCCAGATAGACTTGACTTCTGAGGCTTCTCTGTGCCTCTCTCCCTCCTCCAGAGCTCATTTTTTTACGGTTGTTCTTGGTTGTGGCGCCGTGCCCTCATAAGTGCAGAGAACTTTACCCAACCTGTTGTTAAAGGACTAATTGTGGAGATTTCCCCTCGGCTCATCCTCTGTTTATGCACATCAGACACACGCTTTCACAAATATGAGGGAAATGCGAGAAGATGCATATTTTTAAATGAAATGCATTCAGCTTGAGTTTAGTCTATGCTAAAGCAACATATTATCGTACAATATATTGCTCTGCATTCTCTGTTACACTTTTGACAAGAATCCTTGATGAAAAACACTCTAAAAAATGCTGGGTTTGGGTCGAATATGGACAAACCCAAATTTTGGGTTAAAAATGGAATTTTGTAATTTTTTTTTTTTTTTTTGCATTTTTATCCCAACATTTGGGTTTGTCCATATTTTACCCAAATTTGGGTTGAACCAACCCAGCATTTTTTAGAGTGTATACTGACAGATTTTCCTGAGAAATCTAATATTTAATATTCAACAATATTATTGATCAGCATTATATGAGCTGGACAATGACATCACTGTTTTCTCCAGAGCGGCTTTATATATAAACAAACTAAATTAATGACTTTTTTTTACATGACTGAACTTACTTAATGACTCTATTTTCTTCTAGATTGCATTATTGTCCTGTTATCACAAACACCGATATATTGTACAATCTATATTGTAAAAAGCATATGGCTCGAGGCACTATTATTGCAATCTATATTGTAAAAAGCGCTAAATATATTTTATATATATATATATATATATATATAAACACAACAGTGCAAGTAATAATTCTGGCCATCCAGGACCGACTCGTATCATTTTTTTCTCTCTCTCTTAAAGTTCAAGCATTAACGCAGAGAACAATAGCACATTTTCTTCCCAATCACCGCAGAACTGGGTGCCGGCAAATTGAAGCAGCAAAACAATAATTCCCTTGATTAGCCCCTTTCTGTGTGGGGTAAGTGAACTGTTTATACTGTGGAGTACCTCGGAGAGAGCCGAGCACCACAACAGCCTCATTAGCGGCGCTGGGATTAGATAACTTCATTTCGGCAGGACACGCAGAACACGGCAAGACTTTACCGTACATGGAAAATACTAAACATGTATTCTTAAATGGCTTCGATTAATACTGCTGGGTTGTTTTAACCCAACTTTGGATCAAATATGGACAAACCCAAATGTTGGGTTAAAAATGTAATTAAAAAATGTAACCCAATTGATGGGTTTGTCCATATTTGACCCAAAGTTGGGTTAAAACAACCCAGCAATTTTGAGACTTTTTTATATTTCATATAATGCTTCATCTATAATTGTTAATGAAACGTCAGATATTTAATTTGTTCTATCGGTGAATGTCCTGATCTGTTCAACTTTATTCAAATATATTTGTTTGGAATATTAGACGTGAAGCCTTTGTTTTGTTTTGGTTTGTTTGATAGCATATAGAATAATAAAACCTTTGAAAACTAGGACTGTCAAACGATTAATCGCAATCCAAAATAAAAGTTTGTGTTTACATAATATATGTGGGTGCACTGTGTATAAATATTTTGTATATAAATACACACACATACATGTATATTTAAGAAAAAAGATGTATATATAATATAAATTATATATAAATCTATATACAGTCTATGCATGAAAATATTTCTTAAATATATACAAGCATGTGTTTGTATTTATATATAAAATAATTATACACAGTGCACCCATATATATTATGTAAACACAAACTTTTATTTTGGTTGCGTTTTTGTTTTGTTTTTAACCTAGAGAATAACGCATTGTTTGAAAGCAAAGCTTTTGTTTTGTTTTGCCTATGAGATCACAGAACTGAAACCAATTAAAGCTCTTGTTTTGTTTGATAACACACCGTATAGAATACAAAAACTCTTTGAAAAATAATCTTTTGTTTCGTCTGGATAACTACAGAATCGTTGAAATTTTGCTTATGGAATCATAGAACTAAAATGAATTTTTGTTTTGTTTGATAATATATGAAGAGTTCAGATGCAAAAGCCTCTAAATGTCATTTGAAATTTTCTTCTTGAATGATGATTTTTATCAAACTTGTATATTTAAGTTCAGTGATCTCACTTAAATGGCAATGATGATTACCTATTAATTGCCATTTAAGTGAAATTACTGAACTTAAATATACAAGTTTGATAAAAATCATCATTCAAGAAGAAAATTTCAAATGGCATTTAGAGGCTTTTGCATCTGAACTCTTCATATATACTCTAAAAAATGCTGGGCTGTTTTAACTAAATTTTGGGTCAAATATGTACAAACCCAGCGGGTGGGTTACATTTTTAAATTGCATTTTTAATCCAACGTTTGGGTTTGTCCATATTTGACCCAAAATTGAGTTAAAACAACTCAGCATTTTATTATTCTTAGAGTGTAGAATAATAAAACCTTTGAAAACGAATGTTTTGTTTATGTTTTAACCTAATAAGGCCGGATCCACATATAGCGCCTAAAAACGCGTAGAAAACGCTGGGCGCGCCGCATTCTCCATTTTCCAAAGCGCCAGGGCGGTTGCGCTTCAGTTGGTTCTTGTCACATGACCTATTGTGTGTGTATGGTGCGCTTGCGGTATTCTGAAAAGTTGAGATGTTTTTATCTCGACGCGCCGCGGACGCGCATGGAAAAAACGAGCGCGTCGCACCGCTTCCATTATGAGCGCGCATACCGCGCGCCTACATTTGAAATAACGAACTTGAGCGCGCAAAAGACGCGATATGTGAACCGGCCCTATGCATTGTTTGAAAACAAAGCTTTTGTTTTCCCTGAATATGGGATCACAGAAATGAAACCAATTAAAGCTCTTGTTTTGTTTGATAACACACCATATAGAATCATACAAGTGTTGATATCCTATTGAATCATGAAATTGTTACAAAGTGAAGCTTGTATTTTGTTTTGTTTTTGTTTTGTTTTGTTTTGCAGGGGGGATCTGGGAACTGTTACAAAAATAACAATTTACAATAAGGTTTCATTTGTTAACGCATTAACTGACAATGAGCAACATATTCTTACAGCATTTATCAACCTTTGTTGATGCTATAATTAATAAGAATGACTTTAATGATGTATTAGTGAATGTTGAGATTCACATTAAGTAGGATTAATCAATGCTGTACAAGTATTGCTCACTGTTAGTTCATGCTGTTAACAAATGAAACAAATAAGAATCGTGAAACTGGTAGAAGTGAATTGTGGTTGATATTCAGTGAAACTGAGGGAATCAACCCGAAATCAGTTTTGAATGGTTGTTTTGGTAAGTGAATCATCAATATGCTCGAGCCCAAACTTGTTTGACATGGTAAGAGTGACATGTGGGATGTGAATAATGGTCATGACGTCTTTCACGCGGAGCCTGTGCTGTCATCGGCCGGCTCCAGAGAGGTGTCAGTGAAAATGCCTTCAGGCCAATATTACAAAACACACTCACACACACACACATGCCGATCATGTCCCTCACTCAACGATTGCGCATCATGATTTATGAATGATAAAGTGTGCTTGCTTAATGAATATAGAAAGTCTTCAGCTTTGGGACGCAAACACAATTTTGGACTGTAAAAGTTTAGCATGTGTATGCATGCACTGTACACAGCCGTGTGTGTGTGTGTGTGTGTGTGTGTGTAATGATGAGTCTGCTGTTAAGGGTTTCACACAGCATGCAGGGTTTAACTTCATAACAGGTCATGTGACCCCCTGCGAGTGCCGTGAGTGGTCAGACTCACTACCTCTTGAGAAGACCTGTAAGACATGCTGTGATTGGTTCTTGTTCAGCACCAATCACAATTTAGCTTTTTGTCTGTGTGCCGGCTATAGCGGCCCTACCACATAATGATGGTTGTACTGAATCAGACCTGAAGTGTCTAAGAGATTCATTATCTAATCACTGGCAGGACGACCCTCCACAATATACCCTGATTGTGATCAGAGGACCCACACTCGCACGGCATACCCTTCCATATGTGCGACAAACGCTGCGCCCCGTGTGGAGAGAGACCACCGTGTTACGAAGTAGGGCTGTTTCAATAAGAGTCATGTCTACATTATCTCATTAAAACATCACGAGGAAGAATTCATTTTCTCAGGCTCAGGCAGAAATACAAGTTTGATGAAAGCGTATATCATTAGGTATGAGTCAAGTTTTAAACAATTTTTAAAGGGGCTTTGTGTAGGTTTTTACTTAAAAAAATCTTTAAGATAGAGGGCGCCGTTTTAACGATCTGAAACGCTTTGTAGGCGGGTCTTGGGCGCTGTTGCTATTTTACCGGCGGGATACATGACTCTTGCGCCCGACGCAAATCTAAAAGGGATTGGTCTGGAGTAGCTTCATTATTCATAGGTGTGGTTTGGGCGTAACGTGAAATAAACCAATCAGAGCGCTATCCAACATACCCTTTAAGAGCAGGCGCGCATGTTGCATGGCGGATTGTTATTATAACGGTGGGTTTACCAGGAGCGTTCACAGCCATCTTCATGGACACCACAATGATTTCCCTCATGTGTTAATATTTTTCCTTGTTATAATGTATGATTTGCAAAAAATAAAACAGCTGCATCTGAGTTGATGAGAGAATCAAAGGGTATGCGCGTTGTGCACCCGCTACATTATGGCCAAGCATGTGCGCTTAAAGGAGTAGTTCACTTTTAAAAAAAACTTTTGCTGATAATTTACTCACCCCCATGTCATCCAAGATGTCCACGTCTTTCTTTCTTCAGTCGAAAAGAAATGAAGGTTTTTGATGAAAACATTCCAGGATTTTTCTCCATATAATGAACTTCAATGGGAACCAAACGGTTTAAGGTCCAAATGAGAGTTTCAGTACAAACTGCAAACTGTTGAAAGGGCTTTAAACGACACCAGATGATGAATAAGGGTCTTATCAAGCGAAACGATCGCTCATTTAAAAAATTAATAACAAAGTCTTATAAGCTCAAATGCTCGCCTTGCTCTGTTCTGTAACGCACTCCTGTTTGAACTCGTTCATCAAAATGAACAAATCTTTTTCAGAGTCATTTGGTTCATTCGGCGAAAGAAATGAACGAATTGATTCGGAAAAAGATTTGTTCATTTTGTTGAACGAGTTCAAACAGGAGAGTCACGAACGTGCACCACAGAACAGAGCGAGGCGAGCGTTTGATCTTATAAAACTAAAACTTTGTTATTATTATTTTTTTTTTAAATGAGCGATCGTTTCGCTAGATAAGACCCTTATTCATCGTCTGGTCTTGTTTAAAGCCCTTTGAAGCTGCACTGAAACTCTCATTTGGACCTTGAACCGTTTGGACCCCATTGAAGTCCATTATATGGAGAAAAATCCTGGAATGTGTTCATCAAAAACCTTAATTTCTTTTCGACTGAAGAAAGAAAGACGTGGACATCTTGGATCATGGGGGTGAGTAAATTATCAGCAAAAGTTTCTTTCAAAAGTGAACTACTCCTTTAAAATAGAATTATGAACAACGCGCAACTCGCGTTTTTTGGTACTGCAAAATAGCACTATAGGGAATGTTTGCGTCGAAACACGCCTCCTTTTTGCGCCGACCCGCCCAGGGAGCGCAAGTTCATTCCCTAGTTTACCGACGTGCGTCTGTGGAGGAAAAAGTCTGCTTTGCATGGGTGATACATGCGTAAGTGTACAAAGTCAATTGCGCCGGGTGCAAGATTTTTGTACATTTATGAGCCAACCATAATGCTATAGAAACAATGACACCTTGACAGTCCACCACAGTTGCCTCTATCAGCCTGTTGGCTCATTGTCTGTGGAGGACTAGGGTCCGAATTGGCGTGAAAATTCACAAAATGTGACTACATGCGCGTTCTCGTCTACTTGGGCTTACATCAGTATAGCAGCCATTAGTAAGCGACCAGCCTCCAGCACAATACAGATACCCACGGAAACTCCTTGTAAGTAAAAAAAAAAATCGCCTCATCTAGTGCGGCCGACGAGCGTGCGCACCGAGAACGAGCACTAGATTGGCTGCAGTTTCTCTAATGGCCACTGGTGTCAGTAACGGTCATTTCAGAACTTCCACAATGCTCCTTTAATGAGATGCAATGCAATCACATGCATGTGTGCCCCTATGAAAAAGAAGTACACTTTATATCTTTGAAAAAGAGTGCTAATCATGTGAAAAATATACTTTTAGAAGTGCAAACTCAGTGTAATACGTTCGAAAACTTAATTGCATACTAATTACATTTAAATAAAATGTATTATAGTTTATATTTATGTGAAATGCGATTAGTTGAACTTTTAGAACTTAAGCACGTCTTTACACGGTAAAAAGGTTATATGATCAATAAGTTATGACATGTTTTTACAGTGCCTTAACTGCAATTTTCACCTTTTATACAAGATTCAACTCGTTTTTTAATCACTTAAGTGTCATTTAAGTTGAAATGACTTAAACGTTTAAGTTGATTGTACTTACATTTAAGGCAGCTACTTTTACAGTGATAATTACTTCCACTGACAAGCATTTATGGT